>NC_064003.1:3030303-3333333 GCF_932276165.1 Plutella xylostella
GTTGGCCATGAGGCTAATATTCAAAGAATTAAAAACTTCAAATTCATACACTGTTGTAAATTTATAATAAGTTTCGACTCTTTGCGTCGATCAAAAAGATTAAATTCGTATATAACAGCGTCAATTTTAAACCTATTTTAAAGTGTCAAAAAGCTCTCTAAATTCGGGGATAAATATAGTGTTGCCCAAATGCAAGAACAAGACGAGACTTAGCCAGTCTTGGTCTTGGTCTTGCGCCAATACACCTGGTCTTGGTCTTGGTCTTGGTCTTGCGCCAATACACCTGGTCTTGGTCTTGGTCTTGGTCTTGCGCTCCCAGTCTTGGTCTTGGTCTTGGTCTTGCAGCAAGAGTCTTGCAAGTCTTGCAATTACCTATTAGTCTATTACTATTTATTAAAGTTTACTTTTTGATTTTAATAGATATTTTTTTATTCGCTATGTTTATGGTATTAGTCGTAATGCGCATAGGTCCAGTTATTCATTTTCTTTGATACAGTTTTTTGCATCTCATAGAATTCCTAAGCGTACTTACCTATACACCGAACTGTTACACCTAACTACTCAGTGAAATAGTGCTCTGCAAGACGCAAGAGTCTTGCAGGCTATGTCTTGTTCTTGCTCAAGTCTTGCACGGTCAGTCTTGGTCTTGGTCTTGCTAAAAATACGCGGTCTTGTTCTTGGTCTTGGTCTTGCAAAAACGCAAGAACAAGACCAAGACTGCAAGACCAAGACTGAATTTGGGCAACACTAGATAAATATAATATAGGTACCTATATAAGTACTTTGCAACTATGTAAAAAAGAATATAATACCATTGGCTACGTTGGTAACTGAATGTGGTTTAAATCCGACGAAGTTCTCGAATTCTTTCTGCGTCTCCCTATTGGTGGTTGTTAACTTCTGTTACAAAGAATTTAAGGCTTTTATTTCCAGTTCCGGTCTTTGTCGGAGCCACATAAAGCTTCCTACGTCTGACCTAAGCTTTTTGCTACACAAGGTATTAGACTGTCCTCTAAAAGAGCTTTCCGTCGACTAATAAATAGTGTCTAGCTTATTTGTCATATTATGTTACCTATAGAATATTAGTCGGTTTGTTGTTGTGTGAGGCCTTTAGTTAGTTTAGTTGGTGTGGACAGAATATTGTGGCGTAGACATAAGTAGTTAAGAATTATACACTGTTATTGTTTGAAAATAAGTCCTATTTACTACCCAGCTCAGCTCTGATGTATGGATTAGACATTTTTAATTATACTTACAGGAAATAATATTTAAAAGTAAGAATGTTTCAAAAGAATAAATTTAACAGTGTTTTTATTATTTACAACAAAATCCCAGTCCATATTTGCATGCAGACTGTAGTAAATGAAAGTTTCAGTAAAAGTAAATTATTACCATGAATATAGTCACCGTACGGAGGTTGTAACTCACATCAAAACCTGAGCAGGGGACAGCACAATGCATAGAAAGTAGGAGGTGCCCTCCACACACAGAGGTATAAATTACACCTTCTGACACTACTGTAGATTAACATTTTCACCATCGTTGTTGGTCTCTTAAATCCATAAATACGGTCAACAAACCACCTTTTATTCAGTCAAATATTGACGAATAATTAACAATGTACAGAAGTGTAAATCTACTTATGCTGCTGACTGTACAAAACTATACTCTGGTGCTTCTTAATTTAAAAATACAAGCATACTTTAATCAAAAAACGTCATCAAAGTACGCGTCTGCTTTTGTCAGCACTTAAAAAGGCATGGATAACCTTTTTCTGCTGCTAAACTAGAACTATAATTTTCGCTGTCAAGACATAACCTCTCTAGTAGATAAACTTTAAAAGTACCTACACAGTAGCAAGTACATAGGTATTCCACCCGAGTTTTCATTTCAGATTAAAAACGAAGAAGGAGAATGGATTCTTTGTCTTTAGGCGCTAAGATTGGATGGCATTTTTCACTCTCGTCTTGCAAAATGGGACCCAGTCGGTATTAGTAGCAGAAAGAGTTCCGTAGTTACTGATTAATAAATAATAATAATAATCTTTATTTGCACACCATGAAACATAACTTATATTTAACTTAATTAACATACATGCACAAATGGCGGTCTTATCGCTAAGAACGATCTCTTCCAGACAACCGTTGTAGGTTAAAATTTAAACATTGGAAAAGGGCACTTAGGTGTACTTAATTACGAAATTACAACTAAAAAAAAACAAAATTACTGAACACATAAAATACATATATAATTATAAATACCTACATAAATTAATATAAAACACGTTTCCTGAATTCATAGGAGTCATCATGTTATTCTGTAAATCTGTTGTGGTTGTTACTGAGAGCGGATTGCTCATACCTTCTATAGAAGTAAATTTTCACAGCCGTCATACCTAATTAGCCGGAAAATGTATATACTTAAAGTAGGATAAGGCATACAATTAATAATCATCCTTTAGAGAAATAAATATGTACATCATCTGTGTCTGACTATCACAGTTCATTAGATATACATCTTGGTGACAAAAATGGAATAGTTTTAGTAGAAACAGGGTCCTGTTTCACACTAGTTTACGGAACCCTAAAAATCTGATTTTATGTGTTGCAGCCGTCTTGTAATTAAGTTAAGGAATAGCGAGCACCAAAGCGTGCTAGATTAAACGGTCGCTGAACTTACTACATGTTGCTTAGTTACGTTCCTTATATTATTAATAATAATTCAACGAACAATTAAAGAAGAAATAAAATTATTTCAACTTATAAAGTTAAATTTGTTGAATAATTTGTTAAACCTGAAAGTTTCAGACTATAATTATAATCTTGAGAACATACAGAAGTGGCTGTCAATAAAGTTTGTCATTAAAATTGATTGTTCGTGAACTTTAGCAATATTAATAACGTGAGCATGTCAGTACTTAGCGTTTCTCATTTATTTCATAGACATATTTTTTGGCAAAATATAATCAGAGTAAACTAGGTAAACTACCTATACTTTGATATGAGTAATTACGAATTTATATTCAATGGTTTACTTGGCTCGACCACAAAATGGAAGTTTATAGTTAATCATAGTTTATGTTCACGCCGCAAATTATTAGAATTTTTCATGTATTTGGTTGTATTTACGATTAAAAGAAATAAATATTGCAGGGAAACTATTAGGTAGTTGTGCTTGTGTCAGATAGTCTTCAATAGCTCGCCACTTGATGCATTCAGAAGTTATTCATCCACGTGTTGCTTTCACATAGAAAGTATATTTTTAGCTATAAGACGTCCTATCGCTGCTGTTTCAACTGTGTTACTTTTCAATATTTGTGTCCACCTCTATGACTAACGCAAGGCAGTACTTACACACTTTATTGAAAATATCGAGTGACAGCGCTACACTTATTGTTCGTCGAGTCATGATTCAATTTAGCTAGAACATAAGCGTCTCGGCTTAGCCCCGGCGCAGCGGATCGGCGCTCGACAAACAGCGCTGCAGCGCCACGCAGGCTTGTCACGCTTCAATATTGCTGGGTAGAGCGCATGAGTAGGCGTTTTGTGTCAAAAACTTGGATGACTACAAATACCGACTATAACTATCATGGTATCGTTGTGGTGACGGGGGTGATACGGTTCATTAACAGTCGATTGACGGATAAAATGTGTTAGCTTAAAGAATGGGTAGCCCAACAAATGTTTCGCCCAAAACATTGGTGGACAAACGTTCGATAGACGAAAAAAATCTTGGTTCAGCTCATGTTAAGAGGACAAACTAACCAAGTCGTTAAATAATACATTCCCAGAATTACACATCCACTACTCTACGGTTGGCAGATCTTAAGAGCTATATCGGCTACTTTAGTTATTAATCATTGACGTCATTTGATGTTATGTTGTCCTTGAAACCGTGGTAAACCCCGTGCATAGCTTCTTCCATATTCCCCTACCGCATAGTCCCAATTGAGTGTAGGTGACGCCTACACATTCGGCACGGCGACGCAGCCATGCCCTGATTGAAATTCTTGGTTGAGACTTTGCACCAGCACAACAATAGCCTCATAGAAATACCTGCTGTGTTTCGAAATAATTATGGAAGTATTCACGACAATATGAGGCAGTGAAAGAGGTCGTATGCCAAGTCTAACTGGGTGCTCTGTTTCCTTGGAATAGGTAGGACTAACATTGAAACTGGGAAAAGTATAGCAATAGGTACAAGGTGCATTCCTTCAGTGAATAAAAAACTTTATGTAGACATACGTTACTGTTTAAGTATGTTCATAAAAGTTGTTTTTATAATCAAAATATTGTCGTTTTAATCAACGTGTTTTTAATTGACAGCATGACTATTCAAATTCAAAATCAATAGTTTTTTGGTGAGCTTTTGTGTAGACAAATAACACAATTTATAGAATGAAAATTTAGCGCGCTATTTTTCACATTGAAAATACTTTTGAACCAAAAAGTTCAGTCAAATATTAGTTTTGCAGAGACAATTTTTATTTGAGTCTGACTGCTGTCCACAAAAGTATGTTTTTATTTTCTCTACGAATATAAATATACAGTTGTTTTTATGACAATTAGAGTGAGCCTCGCCTTGTTACATGATTTTAAATGATTAAGAAATTAAATGAGGTAAAGTTATACCAAAAAATCATAGCATAAAATATGTTCACAATCATTAGGTAGCATTCATAATGTTCCTTTAAATTAATTTATTTTACAAAGTATTTAAATTTACAAAATATTATGAAAATAGTGTAGTCGTTTTTTAGCGAACTGACAATCAAATCTCAATAAGGGCACGAGGCGAAACCTAATTGTGCTAACATTTACTTTCTCAATTGAATTGAAATAAAAAACTGATTCATGTTTTTTCTGATTCATGTGTTCCCCTTACGGGGATTTTCTTTTTATTCCATATTTAAATTGTGGAGACTGCTGTTCCCCATTCCAAATGTTTCTTTTCGTTTATTGAACAAATTCAATTCATAATTGGGGGATTAAGATGCCCCCAGGCAAAATACATAAGTAAGTACATAATAATACCTATATGTACAGTATACTTCAATAGCTTAATAAAGTAGGAAGGTGTAGGTACAGTTTGTTTTCTTTTTGAAACACATTTTAATTTAAAAAACTGCATTTTTTTCCCTTCCTGAATCTCTAGGTAGGTATAAACAATATTTAAAAACTGCCAGGTATAGGCTTTTACAATCCGATCTTGCCCTCACATTTAAACAAACAACAGAAGATATCGGACCGAAGCAATAACATGGAGATTGTAGGACCGAATTTAAATATATAAATAGACGAGTCTATCTCCCGATTTTGGTTACGTAAACAAATTCAATATGCATTTATTCCGGACTCCATGGAGGTATGCTTCGGGTCATTTAAATAAGTTGGATAATACTCTGTACCTACTTTCTGCGACCGATAAAAGTAGCTATCATAGCCTTGGAGAATATGCTGGCAAACTTGGAAGACTCAAGTTTCGTCGTTCGTCGGCTTTTTGTATTAGCAGCATAATACTGTGTACAATGTAGCACTTTTCATAATTTTTTTATGGTTTACAAATATTAGGTAGCGTTGTAGTTAAAACGGTAGGCTTTAATTACATAAAAATATACTTTTAGGTTCCTATTTGCAATAGTTACCTTGTAGAAAGTTTAAAATTATATAAAAATACATACAGGCGAATTGAGAACCTCCTCTTTTTTTCAAAGTCGGGAAAAAGAAGAAAATTTCAATTTAGGACGGCCCCAAGGATGTCCACAGCAATTTTTATGTTCCATAAAGTTGTGAGTCAATTCATGTTTATGTTTGTTTTTCATCACACTGTTTCTTAAATTTTCTAGTTATCTTTATTTTACGAGCAGAACAGATGAGATTTAGAATACTAAATTAAACGACTTGGCGCTAAAATTCTAAATTCTTGTGCGAGATTATAAAAATAACGGAGAAGTCGCAAAAAATTAATAATTTATCGCAACTTTTTTTTTGAATCGTACTTTTTACTTTATAAATTGGGTATCTAATGGCATTTCCACGTTTTTACCTTGTCCTGTATCATAATGCGATTACGAAAAAGAAGTCCTGAAAATTTTCTTTCATTTCGACTGTAAGCAGTTTAGTGCTTGCTTTTTTAAATAGAAGGTCAAGATTGCGCTAAAATTGTGAAGGTTTGTTTACTGAAAAGCGTCTCTAGAGAAGAAGAAACTGAAAGAGACATCTACGTATCATAAATAATCCCAAAAAAATACGGTTTTGTTTGTTTAGAAAAATCAAATATCAATCAGTTTCTTAATTTAATTTATATACATAGTACTTAGCTGTAGTTCATAAAAAAGCTTCCTAAGAGTTTTATAGTTTACTACATATTGCACATTGTAAGTATTCCTTGTTTAAAATATTATTATCTATTGTATTTTTTTGCATTTTATCATTGAAAATAGAATTAGTTTCTTTTCGTATCGATTTTTTATAGCTAGTTTATTTTCGTATCGAAATAGTCACGACTATAATCTAACCTAAGGAAAGTAGGTATACCAGTGGCACGTGGTTGTGAGAAGAAAACCGATGTAAAAAGTCGTAAACTTTTGTGTTCTCAGAATAGAAATAGGCTAAGATTTTCAGTTGCCATACTAGCTGTATTCTAACAGCATGTATTATTCAATACTACCCGAAACCCCTCGATAAATTAGCCCGACGAATCTATGGCCAACGTTTTTTCCACACCGTTTTTCTGAATAAAGACAGTTTTTCTCACAAAGGCACTATTCAGTTTTATTGGTTTTTTTATGTGGTGTTGGAGATCACTTCGACAAACTCTTTTGCTAACCTAAATACTTCGGACCAATGTACTTACAAAAAACTATTTGAAAAATCAAGTCATCAATTAAATTTATCGCCTTTATACGATAAATTTGTTGTACGACTTTTCTATTACTGTAACACAGTGATTCCGTATAGAAAACCCTAATTGTTACCAACAAAAAGCCTTTAGCAGCCAAAGCCACACTTATCAGCCTTAGTATCTGTCGTCTATATTTTTTGCGCGTTCTCTTGGAGTTGTACCAATTAGGACAAGCCGTTAGCTGGTAATATACTGACACTGCCATAGGAGAGGTCGGCAAGACTGTAGATTGCACCGCAAGAAATAGGAAGTGGTAACTGGAAAGTATTGGTTGTGAAATGTCTTCATTCCTTTATTTCACCTAAATTAGTGTACCTACTTACATAATAAATGTACAGGTAAAATAAAGGAATGAAGGCTTTGTCTAGTAGAAAGCTTTTAGAATGCAGAGCCGTTTGTAGGTTTCAATGTGAAAAATATGGTGAAATATGTATTTACAGTCCATCATCACGACCCATTACTTCCCCACTGCTGGGGCACGGGTCTCCTACCAATGAAGGATGGGTTTAGGCCTAGTAGACCACGCTGGCCAAGTGCGGGTTGGTGGGTCATCAGTCCATGGGTAGAGAAAACGTACGCTTTCTGGGTACGCATTTAACTTGGGATGTATACTTAGCGTTTCATATATGACTATAATATATCTCATTATAATTATGTTATTATATTTCTTAATTATATTAAATATTCAGATGTATTGTTTGTCTTTGTACAAAATTTCATAGAAATCGAATACCAACACGGTTAATTTCTAAAGCGCTAGAGCAGTTTAGACTGAACATTATAATTATAATGTTTAGCTGGAATATTTAACACCACTTTAACTTTGCAACATTAGATAACATATCTTGGGCACTTATCTTAATTAAAATCTGTACCTAGAGGAACAAGTTGAAAGGCATAGTCTAAATATTTTAGTTTACCTGTAAAATGGCTAACGACGCAATTATATAACTATATAGAATACTATATGGGTGGTACATAATAATATATATAAGGGTGGTATATAAATAATGTAGGTATATAATTCTTAAGAATATGACTGTATGAAAACTCATGTTTTTTTTGGCTAAATACTTTGAGTAAGTATACTTATTTAATATTTACAAAATTTAAATTAATTTTAAAACAAAAAAAAACCAAGGATCAGGACACAATGATCAACTTTTGATATCGTAATAACGATCGAGTTTACAGCAACCCAAAAAGACAATCTAAAACTATAGTTTTAATTCAAATTCTTAACAAAAATATACAATAAAAAAAATAGTTTTTTTTAAATATTTCTATAAAAGTACGATCAAATCCTTTCCGCCAGTTTACTGCACAGTGTAACAAAAACTGAGTCAGAATGGCCGAGTTTACATTCCATTATAACGCCACAAAACTAAATATTTACTTCCGGACGAAGAATAATAAAAGTTTCAGACGGCCACATAACTACAGTTGCGATCACTGACAGTGGCGTTACTACAAATTTTGTGGAGATATTTTAACGAAGGCATAAATCGACTGTTTTTTTTCGATGTAAAACTGTAGCTAAATTGTAAAAACGCCACTTTAATCAACTATAAAGTAAATAAGTTTGCATGTTTATTTGTTGATTAATATTATTTTATACTTCTTTAAATGAAATTGTTTTTCTATTTTATTTTAATTTGTTAGTGATTATATTATATTTCGATGTATATTTAAGAGCAAATATATGATGATAATAAGTTCTATCACATATTTACTTACCCATTACCTTTTCTGTTGTTTTTGTTCTTTCCAACTAAGGTCTGTTTTTTTTATCTTAGATACCAAATTGACAGATTCTGAACGGTTCATCAACAGTCGACTGTCCCGCCAAAAGAACGATAGGTACATCAGTTAATCGCGGGACAATCGCCTCTTGATGAACCGTTCAGAATCTGTCAATTTAGTATCTGAGATTAAAAACCAGATTTTACCCATTACCTACCTGTTTCTGTTGATTTTGTTCTTGTTCTTACGAACTACCACAGCATCCTAACCACTGAAAGTATTTGTACTGTGATAAAAGTTTGTTTATTCAATCCTCTGTGACAGACATGTAAATACGGGCGCGGCAGTATTTGTGCGGCGACTGATACAGCCGCTTCATATACAGGATGTTGCAAAAATGGTATACTAAGTCTAATTTGCTTCTCCAAAGTAAAAAGTCACCAAGAGTTCAGCAAATGTATATAAAAAAGCCAAAAGGCATGACTTCTCTGTTTTTCTGTAACATCTTTGTGTACCTACGTTCATGCAAATAAATGATTTTGAATTTGAATTTGAATTTGGAAATTCGTGGAGTCTTTGATTCTCCATAGTAAAAAGTCACCAAGAGTTCAACAAATCTATAAAAAAGCCAAAAGAAATGACTTTTGGAGATTTGTGACGTCTTTTTTGGCTTAACATATCAATTTTTTCTACTTGTATCCATCCCAGTATACTTAAATTAATAACGTTCCAAAAAAGCCTATTCACTGAATAACTGATGTTTCCCAAAAAATACAGTTTATCCACCTACAGAAGATAAAACAAAAGTACTTTTGAATGGCAATGTCGCCACTTGCAATGCGATGTCGAATTGCAAATAGCTGCTAGACTGCTAGACCTTCTCAATTAGCCTTCAGTTACCGGCCGGGCGGCCAAATTAAGGGGCAGCCGGTTTTGCTGGCTAACGTAAACGTTAAACGTTTTATTGTATAAAGGCAGGACTCACGTGTAATGGGTAAAATTGTAGAGTCGTGTTGAGTGGCGCTTGACGCGTTAAGAGGAGAGTATAGCACTTGCTCGTCCATACAAAAAGAGAAAACGTTTTACTACTTCTAAATATTATCCAATCTCCATGATTTTTTTGTATGTTATTGACACAAGGAATAACTAGGTTTATAGGTTTTTCTTTTTTCGAATTTTTTTATAGATTCAAACTTATAGGCACCTCAAATAACGTAATTTTTGTGTGTTGAATCAAGCCGTTGGTTGAACAATAACAATTATTTTTTTAAAAAAAAGCGAAACCTATAAACCTAGAATATATTATGCTGAAGCGATTGACACCAAAATCTCAAATATTGGTTGATATTTAGTTAGTGTAAAACGTTTTCTCCCGAAACCAGAATTTCATTAAGAAAAGTACCTATTGTCAGTCGCGAGCTGCAGTGCATCTCTATCGCACCCGTGCCCGGGGCATGAGAGCGCAAGCGATAACAAATCTTTTCCTAAATACCTATTTCGCTAGAATCGCGAAGGTATACTCTCCTCTTATCGGTGTAGACTGGTCAGTTTCGGAGTGAATATTATTAGATATCGTACGTATCTCATCAAATAGATGGTCTTAAATGTATGGAGAAACGGCATCGGAAATGCCGATGAAGTGGACGCAATTGTGTGGATTTCTATACAAAGAATACCGAATGCGATGCGTCTGTACACCCGAGTTCTCGTTATTCTATGTTTGTGTACGATGCCGAAAGGGACCATTTGGTTTCAGCATTTAATAAGTGGAACTTTTACATTGCTCAGTTTCGTTTACAAGTGTCTATAGATTTAGTTTCTAGGTATATACCTAGTTTTGATCATCACCATCATCATCACGACCAATCACGTCCCCACTGCTAAGGCACGGCTTCCAATGAAGGAAGGGTTTTTAGGCCTAGTCCACCACGCTGGCCTTGTGCGGGTTGGTGGACCCCAGCACAAGCTTGGTTCATGTGTGTGTACAAATCCTAACTAATATTATAAATCCGAAACTGTGTCTGTCTGTCTATCTGTCTGTCTGTTACTCTTTCAAGTCAAAACTACTGAACGGATTTGAATGAAATTTGGTATACATATGGTCTAGACCCTGAGAAAGAACATAGGCTACTTTTTATCCCGGAATCCCCATGGGAAAACTTTTTAAAGCGAAGCGAAGCTCGTGGGAAGAGCTAGTAAAGAATATTTGTACACACATTCTATATATCTATCCATGTAAAGCTCGCGGGCTAAACCTAGCTACACAATAAGGCTAGACGTGGTACATGGTAATGCAACGCGAGCGGCACCAGGTGTGTGCATCGACGTTGTATTGCGCGAGTAATAGCTGAATCTAATAAAGCGTTACATGAAACGATCGTGTTGTTGTTGACAACCCTATTCAGTAGCTGTATTACTATCTCTCTTTATGTATTACTATCTCTCTTTATGTATTACTATCTCTCTTTATGTATTACTATCTCTCTTTAAGCGACTTACAGAGTGTTGCAAAAGTGGTGTAGTAAGCATAAAGGCAAACTCAAAGACATTCATTCTTAAAAAACAAATTTTCTAACACTTATGGCATAACATTAAAAAAATATATTAATTGTCTTAATAGGTCTAAGAAGTCAGTACTTAGGTATTTTTTTAACATGGAGCTGGGAAACTTGGTGTAAATTTGTAAGTACAGACAGCAAAACAGTTTGATCCTGAGACTCATTGGGTTGAATTAATCAAATAATATGTTATCGATACATTAAGACAATAATGTATAAATTTGTATGTCACGCATCCCCAGTTAATGGATCATATAACAGACTTGCTTTAGAGTGGCTAATGTAGCTTTTTTGGTGCCTGTACATGAATATTTAACAGCTGAGTTACGAATAGAAATTACAAACCCACTATCTGAGTCGCGTTATTAAATTTTATATTTAATTACGTTGTACAAAACAATGCAATAGTTAATTAAAAACATTGAGAACCTCCTCCTTTTTTGTTAAATAAATGTTTCTTTCTTTCTTTCTTTCTTTCTTTCTTTCTTTCTTTCTTTCTTTCTTTCTTTCTTTCTTTCTTTCTTTCTTTCTTTTTTCGAAGTCGGTTTAAAAAGATATTGCGTTTTGAACGTAGACTTAGTTTGTTTCACAACAATAATACTTCCTCTTAACATAAACTTTGTGATGTTGATACAATAAATCGCGGGAGCTTAAAATGTACTCGTACATAATATTGGACAGTAGGAAATATTCGTGAATAAATAATGTTTAGTACCACTCAATACCAACCCGCGTAAAGCTTGTTGAATATTGCATTTGGTGAATTATGGAACAATCATTATACAGGTATTATTTCATAGTTACAGAGTATTAAAGGACGAATAATATTGTAATCAGCATCCAACACACACGCTACTTTTATATATTTATTTAAGGTATTCTTACGTAAGTACCTAAATATACCTAAGCATGAACTCTCAGGAATACAACATTTTGCTATGGTAAATATATTCCAATGCTACTAAAACACTGGCAGGTAAAAACCGTCCAAAGAAACGTCCATTGCGGTCGAAGGCTGGAGACCTTATTACGACAGCTGAAGGCCAATTGTTGCGCTGGCGGGAGCATTTCACTGAGGTATTCTTGAGCTCTATAGCTAACAATAACCTCCAGGACCCGCAGCCACTGGCAGGCATATCAAATAAACTGGATATAAGCACAGACCCACCCTCAGCTACCGAGATCCATAGCGCGATCAGGACACTCAAAGACGGAAAAGCACCCGGTTCTGACTTAATAGCTTCAGAAATGCTGAAATCAGACATTTCATCTGCAGTAAACATGCTTACCCCTCTGCTGTCTGATATCTGGGATCAAGAACTTATCCCTGAAGAATGGCGAACTGGACTTTTAATAACAGTACCGAAAAAAGGTGACCTAAGCAAGTGCTGCAATTGGAGAGGAATAACACTTTTACCAATCCCCTCAAAAGTCCTCAGTAAAATTATCTTGGACCGCCTTTCAAAAGCGGTGGAGCCACTCATCCGTAACGAACAAGCAGGATTCAGACCAGGAAGATCATGTACGGACCAAATCAATACGCTGCGTATTATCCTCGAACAAGCCTCGGAATTCCAAAATGAAATCCACGCGCTGTTCGTCGATTTTGAAAAAGCGTTTGACACATTGCATTGGTCCGCCATCTGGAGCCGCCTGGAAGAAGTTGGTGTCCCCACCAAAATAATTAATCTGGTGAAGGCCATGTACCATAACTACTCGTGCAGAGTCTGTCACGATGGCCTCATATCAGATCCAATAGAGGTTTCTGCGGGAGTGCGACAAGGTTGTCTTCTGTCACCTTTGCTTTTCCTCGTTGTCCTTGATGGGATAATGCTGCGCGTCAATGAACAAGTCCACCAAGGCATAGATTGGGAACCAGTTGGTAATCTGCAAGACCTGGATTATGCGGATGATCTATGTCTCCTGAGCAACCATCAATCTGACATTCAGAACAGGCTAGACGTGCTTAAATCGGAGTCTGCCAAAGCTGGCCTAAAAATTAATGTCGGAAAGACCAAATACCTAAGAACCGGCGACCACGTAGATAACGCGATTCTCGTAGGAACCGAAGAAGTGGAGATGGTATCACGGTTCACTTACCTAGGTAGCGTTGTGGCAGGCGATGGTGGCACTGATTTAGATGTCAGCTCCCGTATCGACAAGGCTAAAGGCGCATTTGCGTGTCTGCGCTCCGTATGGCAGTCAAAACACCTCTCTCGTAGAGTGAAACTCAAAATATTCAACACCAACGTGAAATCTGTACTGCTATACGGATGCGAAACCTGGAAGACTACGAAGACCCTAACACAGAAGCTTCAAGTATTCATCAACCGCTGCCTCCGACAGATCCTGAAGATCTTCTGGCCCAACACGATATCGAATGTAGACCTCTGGAAGAGATGCCACGAAGATCCTGTTGGTTTGCAAATAAAACGGCGCAAATGGAGTTGGATCGGCCATACCCTGCGTAGAGACCAAAACCACATTCCAAGACAGGCTCTTGACTGGAATCCGCAGGGCAAGCGTAAGCGAGGCCGCCCTAAACAAACATGGCGCCGTTCAATCGATGCGGAGATGCAGGACGCGGAGATGACGTGGTCCGAGGTGAAGCTCGCTGCCGTCGACAGACAGAGATGGAGAACCGTTGTGTCTGCCCTTTGCCCCACGGGGGGGTCATAGGACGCCAAGAAGAAGAAGAAGAAATATATTCCTGACAGACATGGTTTACACTTTAACCCATTAGGGCGAAACTGGCACTTAATCTCGATAATAATTATAAAGGTTGGCACAAGACACCATTATAACATATCTATGCCATACTGACAATCTAACAAAAAACGAATTTTTGTACCGATGCTAACCAGGACTCATCATCTAGAATTGCAATATTCCTACCGATTGTACGACAGATTTCAGTCCTTTATTTTTCAAGCTATAGTCACCTTCACCTTCCTGAAACTAACTCGCCACGACCACTAGTTTTTCCAACTTGCCCGGCACCACCGCCCTCTGTCGGCACAAACAGACAACTTCATGCCCAATCTGCATACGGAGCCGAGGCGAGGTGTCGGCCAATCAGAAAGTCGAACCGCCTGGGCTGTAGCGATGCGAGACATGTCGCTTTGTATCGATGTTTTGTATCGAATTTTATTGTTTCGATGTACATAGCTACATTATGTTATGGTTCTTAAGCTACTGTAACTTATTTTTTATATTTTTCATTTCTGAAATAAGTCAGGTAATTTTAATCAGTAACAACCTGTCCTAAACTGTCCATAGAAAATAGATTTCTTAGGGAAACGTAAATCAATCGACAATTCAATATAAATCGTATTTATCTTATTATTATACATTTTCCAAGTAAGAGATACATTCCAGGCACTTATTACTTATCCGGTACCTATACGTTAATCCATGCATAAAAACATCGATACTATCTCACATCGCTACTTGTATTGTAAACACAACTGACTAAAAGTAGCAAACACAAGGCTCTGATTCGCAACATTATCATAATCCAACATTTTGCACCGGTATTATTCATTCACAACAGTTTCCCAGGGGTCACTCTATGAGTCGAAAAACTAAGTTTCGGAGCGTTACTACGCGAGCCACGACTCTATCTTGTCGTATTAAACGTGCCGATTGCAAGACATCTCTCGTTCGTTCGTTTTTCGTCAGTATAGAGTAACCCTCTTGCATCTGTATACGTATGTTCCATGCATCTCTGCAGCAAACAGTAAATAATGTTTCTCCTTGTGTTCTCAGGCGAAATTGTGGAAATGGATACGCTTGCCAGTGTCACTCGGGAGATGAAAATGTACGTGCATTATGTAGGTACATGGTAATCAAAATCAGATAGGCCTACTAAAAGTTTCACTGTATTTGCGTTATTCATATTATTACTGAGCTGAGCGCTTGTTTTTAGCCATGTGTCATGGAAAGAAAGGAAGAAAGAAAGAAAGAAAGAAAGAAAGAAAGAAACATTTTATTTGACACACTGAACAATAAAAACAGAAACAAAAAGAAAAAAAGAATACTACAAAAAATATATATGAAAAAACAGAAATAATACAATATAAACAAGGTTGCTGTCCAGAGCGTCAAAAAGGCACCAGCTCAGCGTGTGCTGTGGCCAGGGAGGCGCTGTTTTTCAGCTGGCCCTTAGTGTTGTGACCTCAGTCAGGAAACAGTTTAGAAGTTCAAAGGTAATTAGGATAGCATGTACTTAGGCTAGTTAGTTACTGGTTTTTTCAACTTTACATAAAGTCCCTATGTCCAGGTATTCCGGGCTTTTGATAATGACAGTCAAATTTTTAAGAGTCAGATCAACAGTGAACTTTAAAAAATAACTTTTATTTTCTACCGAAAGTAGGTAAGAATATAAAGGCCACCAAATAAATACTTCACAGGTCTCAGTAACGTCCTTTATTGCATCAATTTATTTCGGCGACCTTAATATAGCAATTTGTTTTGCAATGCGGAAATTAATTTATTTGGTCTGCTGCCCGAAAAACCAATTTTTGGTATTCTCGTTTTGTTCAGCGCTAATAGGGTAATTTTCAGTATTTTACTGTACCATTTAATTGATGTATAACAGAATGAAAGTTCAACGTGACTCAAAAGCCATTATTGTGTCTGATTAAGTGCGAAATACTCATTAAGAAGTTTATTAATTGTGTTTGAGCTCGTTTTTATTATTTGGATACAGTAATGGTAATGAAGCTCATTATATTCTTCAAATGGGGTGGAATTCTCACTCGATTTGTGCATTCAACTACCATTTAGGTATTCCTATTTTCTTATCTTAGATTTGATGTTAGATTAATTCATTTTACTAGGATATTAATGAGAACTAATGTGCCATATGGTATACGTGCAATTGATAGCACTAATCTGATACTGAATGTCAGGTTATGTAACACTTTACATGGTCTCAACCTAACTGGGTGATCGCAAAATTGACTGTGCTCTGATAGTCAGTTTTTAGTCTGAAGTTTTCGGCTGTTATTTTATCAGAAATTACCTTTATAATTTTCCTGATAATGCCTAGAAAAAGCCTAGCAAACCTAAGATTCTAAAACAGGTTTCCCACCTGTGGAAAGAACAACATCTGAAAATAGTTCGTGATATCTATGTAAATTCCACGCCTTACGTGAACAATCTCGAGATAAAACTAAATAATCAAGGAGCATTCTTACTGAATAGCAGCTTTAAAATTTACTACCGACGTACCTGAGATCGCTAGGAAAGTCCAAGTAGCTGGGCGAAGTAAAACGAAAATCATGAATAAACTTTATTACACTATCGCAATGCAAAACCTCTTAGACAATTTATCTTCTTCCGCGCAAGTTAGGCCGAACTTTGGAACGACAAAGTATTTAGTGTGGAAATTAAAGACAAAGGTAAATTTCCGCTTTGCCGAAACTGTAACCCATTCTTGTGGTGCTATTCTGAATATTAATAATGATTTGACTACTATTAATAAGTTACCGTAAGTGCGTACACTGGATTAGTTACATTTCAGGAGTAATAACTACATACCTACATGGCGGCCTACTACACAAATAAATGCAGGCAAAAATATTGAAAAAGTACCTACTTTTATAATAGCGATGGGTCTCTCACCACAAAGGCCAAAACATAATAATATATCATAACAAATTATAAACAAGTAGGTACAGTTACTCAAATAATAAGTAGTATTATGAGTATTTACCCTATATTATTTATATTTTTTAACTAAATACAGATTAGAATAGTCTCAAATCTTCTAGAATAGACACAAATTCTGTGCCTTATCAGATGGATGTCGTATCTCGCTGTAGTTAATTACCCCATTGTTCTCGGTAGCTCACTCATTGTTCAAGACTCATATTGTTCTTGTGGACTGTTTCTAATTATTTTTTTCATATACCTACGGTGAAATAATTAAACTTAGTCGCAATTTTGATTTTACTGAAAACGTAGCTTCTAATTATTTGGATTATACATCGTTCTATCAAACAGTATACCTACAAAGGTTGGAATTTTAAAAGTGTTGGCGATGGCAGGTCAACGTGATGAGCTGACCAAACTTTCATTCTGAAAACAACTGTAACATTCTGAAAAAGAACAGCTGTTTCTTAGTTAAACAATGGAAAAGGCTCTTTTTTTTCGCTTTTTCACAGTTGTGCCAATAGTGATAGTTGCTGAGTATGTCAGGAACCCTGACCTATCAACGCGAAGGATAGTGATAACACACACGCACTCACGCCTTGTACTAATGTACTCCCTTGCGGGGTAGGCAGAGGTGCATTGCTGCACCCACTTTTCGCCAGAGTGTATGTTAGTCCCAATGTAATAGGGGGCGGGCCTATTGCCATTTTACGGGCACATCCAAGACCCGAGAACAAATATCTGTGTTTAAACAAATATCTGCCCCAGCCGGGAATCGAACCCGGGACCATCGGCTCAGTAGTCAGGGTCACTAACCACTACGCCATTCGGTCGTCAAAAGTCCACCCTATTTATTTTATTATTCCGATATTAGTTTGCTAGTCCAGATTCTTATTACTAAGAAAGCACTTTAGCAAGTTGTCTGCTTGTAAACTGTCACAATAGCTAAAGATCCCATTAAACTTGAGCAATTTGCAACTTTTCCTATTAGGCGTCTGCACACATTTTGTAGAAGAGTCGCTCGAATCGAGGCTTCAGTGTTGATGGTATTGTTGTGAAATATGCCATGTAGTATCATGACATGAACCTACTTAGTAAGTAAATACCTATATTCAGTTTTAATTCAATGTTTCATCATTATCACATTCATAGTAATGGTGCACGGGTCTCCATCCAATGAAGGAAGGGTTTTGGGCGTAGTCCACCACGCTAGTCTATGGTTATTCAATAGTTATTCAATTATTTTTTTTGTACTGTAGAGCAATTTTTGAAAGGCGATTTCTTTGTACATATGTAGGTAATATTATTAAAAACATCGCAATTGCACATGTAAAGAAAGTATATTGTTTATTAATACAAAATACATTGACTTTTAATTTAATATAACACAGCTACCTTGAGTTTCCGATTAGGAACTGAACATTTTATTGAATTCTTTCAAAGTGAATTCTTCGACGCAATAAAGACATTCTTTGGCTGAAAGCCATTCTTTCAGACCCTGTAACTTGGTCGGCTTTCCGTTTTATTTCAGTTTTCAGGGACACATGACAAGTATTACCAAACTTCACACCGTGGTAAATAATTATCGTAATAATTACAATGACTACTAGACTATAAAAATCTGCTATGCTAACCTGTTTTAAAATAAGTTATTTAATTGAAAATATGGCTTTGGAGAAACTCCAGAGCCTCCTCTGGAACCTCAGAACTTCCTCCGTTTCTCTCCTAGTCATCACCACGTATTTTATCAAGATAAATACATATTACATATTATTATAATAAGTTTAGTTATTCATGATAATTCTGCGTCTGCTGACTATCTTTACCGCAGACAGCTGGTTTTATTTTTTACATTGCCAGTTGGTTGCGGTCCGAAACACTGGATAATTCAATTATGAAAATCCGAGCCGTTGAGTTCAAAAATAACTTTGAATTTTTCTTGCATAAGTTTTGCTGTAAGTAGTGTTTGTTAAACTATTATCTTGTATTTTCATTATTACTAGCGATAATAGATTTTATGCGTGGTGTAGTTTTTCTCTGTAAATACAAATTATTCTCAAACACAAAACCTTTATTCCATTATAAATGAATTCAATTGAACTTCTATTATATTTGTTCTTCATCCGCGAATAAAGTACTTGAACTATGAACCATTTAACCCATCAGCATGGGGAGTGCGAGTTTTACACCGTTTGAGAAACGGCGAGTAAACGTGAACTTGTATGAAGCGGGAGTGTCGCCACCTAGCGGTACACACGCTGCACTAACTCCGTTCACTGCTAGATCGGTGACAAAAAACCCACACTAATCCCTCTGCAGTAAAACGAACTAGTTCGAATACGGAAAGCGGAGTAAAATTGAAAAACACTTCCCTAAGAAACAAGATTAATTTCAGTGGAAATTTCAGCGCTGAAAACTGTTTCGCGGGCACGAACAAGGAGCGTTTAACAAGCTCATCTGCATAATTTAATTGAATTCACGCGAAGCCTGCGTGCGGGTGGTGAGTCGGTTGGGAAGAGCCCTTCGTCTTGAATCCCTGCGACGAAGCGGCGTACTCGCATACTAATATGTGCCGTGTGTTGCCTGTCTACCCTATTCTCTAATTATTAACTCTTTTGTGATTACTTTCAATGTAAAGCTCCAATTTCTCAATAGTCGGTTAAATCGTAACCAGGGAAAGGTTGATCAATTATACGTCATCTCCATATTAAATTCTTGACAGATGTGTCAAAAGTCAACCACTAAGACCTGGTTATGCTCTAACCGACAATGGAGAAATTAGCACTAAAGCTTTCAATGATATAATACCTAAATATTATAGTTTTCCAAAAAAACTTGTAGGATAGTAATGCCAGCTAACCATCTTTAAAGTTCTCAAAATTAAAGTTTAGTTGAAATGTGACGGATGCCGTCAAGTTGCTAGCTACATTTATCCACAGCGCTGTAATTGTGGCGAATCGCGTTATAATGACGTTTATCTACGTCGATAACGAACCCGAAAAGCGGTAGCTGGGGTGATAAATGTCAAGTACCTACTGTAATTCTTAAGATAAGCTGCGGTAACAGTGTATTTTTGGCTCGTTCTAAATATCATGATAGAGTGATACTCGCGTTTCGCCTCATGCTACACTCTCATAAGTCGCTATCCTTTAAAACCTGATCCATACTGATTGTGATAGATGTAAAGGCTTAACGATAGGCCTGTTCCCTTTGACATAGCTTCTGCTCTCTGGTGTCTGCTTTAGTTAAAACACCTGGCTCCAGTTTCTGTGTTGTTGTTACAAAAACAATGTCGGTGCCAATCATATATATAGTCATTGCCAAAGTCGGTTAGATTGTAACCAGGCAAAGGTTGATCAATTATACGTCATCTCTATATTAAATTCTTGATAGATGTGCTACTACTACTACAACTTCCCGTTAACATTACATTATTAGGTACATTATTCCCGTTAACATTTCTGACGTCTTCATGAACTACAAATTTAGGGACCGATATTCTTGGCAAATCAATTTCAGGTGAAGTGAGGGCATAAGTCATCCAATCACGTACCCGCTAATAATTTATTCGGGACACAGGACCTTTCCACGCCGTAAATCTGGCGAATGTCAAATAAACTCGATGAAAACCCAATTTATAACCGGTCGACCTTAACTATTTAGCAAGGATTTACCTTCCAAATAATATGTTTGTGAGGAGGACTGCTTTGAGAGGGAATGTCATGGGGAAAAAAGTTTAATTTAAACGTTTACCTCAAATGGCACTAATATATATTTTTTGTTAATTATGCAACCGTTGTTAAAAGATCAACCATATAGTAAATTTTACTCCACTTCTTCCAGATGAAAATATATAAGGTTTAAGTAACCTAGAATAGTAAAACCTAATACTTAGAAACATGAAAACCTATAAAAGATAGAGACTTTTATCTAAAAGAGAAACTATACTCAGTAGACAAGTTTATAGAAAATTTGCTTATTAATCAATATCGCAAAAGAAGACATGGAAATTCATCAATTGAATATCCTTACGCAGAAATTAAATATTCCAATATGACTATTAAGCTATCAATTGATCAAAAGCCTATGTATTGCAATTATGATTTATTAAATTTGACTTCTTTCAGCCAAACAGAAAATTTGTCTATACATAAAAAAGTGATTAATATTCTTCAGAGTATAGAACAAGAAATTAATAAGAAGCCAGATAATGGAGCTAAAGATGATAAATTATAGATGATGTAAAGAAATTATACCGTGGCATATTACACAAAAAATTAGGAATGGGAAATATAAAATATCAAAACAATTAATCTTCAAGTCTACACAGTTAAAGACACCAATGAAATCAAACATGATTTGCCAGAAAGCCTTAATAGACGTTTTGGAGTTATTACAAGAAACCCTGCTACAGTGGAAAATAAAATGTACCTATGTGGAAGATGAGGAAGAGGTATTTGCAAGGATTGTTGACTCAACGCCAGTGACCTTTAGCTCTGACCGTCGAAGTGGAAAGGTAAATGAGGGACATGTTGTCTTAGGATTCATGCAAAGAAAATACTATCAAGATAAGATTGACAGTATTCAAAGGAGAATTGATGAGAAATATTTATAATCGAAAAGATTTTGATGTGTTTCGCCATGTTGAGAAATGATATTTTATATATTTTTTTAAATTAAAATAATTAGTCGAAACATTTATATTTAATGTTACAGGAGTTTTTTTACTACTTCATCACCAAAGCAAAACAATAACTTTACCAACTTCAAGGTCCTATTTTGGAAGGAACCTGCATCAGCTACAGAGATCAGTATAAACTGGTCTTAATTTTGAGATGTGAGAAGTATGCTTTCTTAATATTTTATGCAAAGTTGAGCCTCGTTGTTCATGACAAACTTCTGTTGTTTCCACGGGAGAGATCAAAAGGGAATTGCCTTTGAATCCCTTTGCCCCTGTTCAGAATAGCAAACTAATCCGACTGCCTCCACGGTTTGAAAATGAAATATTCTGCATTATTCGGCAAAAAAATGTTTTCATCCAATCTAGCATTTGATAAGTCCAAAATTACTCAGTTTGGAATTCTTATTATCAATGCCGTATTTTAAAAGTCTATTTTTACAGAAATATCTAATTACGATGGTTTCGATTCCAACCAAAACAAAAGCGAACCAGATAATAATTATCCCTCTCTGTTACCGCTGAACAGTGAACAATTAAACTTCGAAATTTCACGTTATACATTTTCACGGAAAATCCTGTAAAAGTTGAACAAATATGATGAACCGTTTAAAAGTTTTATTTTGTTGGGAGACCCTAGAGCCTGTGTGTGACGGCGGTGGCAACCCTGAGTCTGACCAAAGAGGTGAGATCAAAGAGGTGTGTTTTCATAAAACTCCAACCTTATTTTCGTTGGACTTCATAAAAAGTTCAGTATTTTTCTGAACGAAGGGTTAATTGCATTTTATTTTTATACACATTGTTTTACATAAGTGTAAAGGAACTATAATTTACTTGTTAGACTTTTTTAATGTATGATTGATTGGATTAAAGATGACATGAATTCTTATGATATGGTTCTTTGTGTCTTCTGTGAAGACATTCACAGAAGACACATTCATAAGAACCATAATTTCCGTTAAAAAAGAGTTCGTCGTATTCTTGCGCAACAGTAACAGCTGCACCGTACAAGGTCCACATACAAAATCGCGTTTCAAAAACAAACCAATTAACCCAAAAGGCGTAAAAAAACCCAGACGATAACATACATTATACTGCACAAAGCCCCGCGACCGCAGCCGACGATCCACGTTTAGATCGATGTTGGCAATTAACATTTGCACGACCCTTTTACGGTCTATAAATTATTCCCTTTTTACATCCTCCCTAAGGTGTAATGATTTTTAAGGGCTGGATTAGTGAAAGCCCCGCACGGTAACGAGTAAGGCGGGAGATGAGAACGGTTTTTTCTGCGAAACGTGCCAAGATTGACAAAACGAAACGCTTAGAAAATCATTTGTTTTGCGCGCGACGACGCGACGCTGGGTTTTTCAAACACACTCTCAGTCAATAGGAAATGTGCTAATGAAGAGCTTTCGCTGCGTAGATAAATGGATTGATCTTTTGTTGCCGATTCCTTGTGCTCTTTTAGGTGTATCTTCGTATTGCAACTTTTTAGGAAGTACTAACCAAGATACATAATTATTAGCTGGAAATTATATAAATAGTTATCTTTAGACATAATATATTTATTAATCCATGGCATATAGCCATATAGTAATGTGAGAGAAGTCAATATGATTTGATGCAAGCAAGGCGAGGGTGTTCTTTATAACAGGTCTGGTATGCCAAGCAAATGAATGTAAAATTGTATCCTCTATTGCTATACCGGCCTAACGGCATAGTATTGATGCGCCATAAAACGCAGATAATAATATGGACAGAACTAACTTCACATCAGAACTCCAAAGTAGCAGTAAACAAGGCGAAACACAGAGTTTAGAACTCCGGTGATAAATAACTCTTGAATAAAAGTATTTATCATATTATCGCATGCCTCCGGCGAGCGAGTTGCCAAATATTTCCGACGTAATAAAAGTGAACGCTTCTGAACAACCATCTGCTACGAATGAGAAAACCTAACTTGTTACGTGGTAGAAAACATGCGATTCTCGCTCTTAGTGCCAATTTCTCCATAGGCTGTTATCTAACCGGCAGAGATTGGTTCATCAATCATAGGTACGTCATCTCCATAAAAAATTCTTGACAGATGCGTCAAAAGTCAACCACTAAAACCTGGTTATGCTCTAACCGAGAATGGAGAAATTGGCACTTAATGTCAAATGACATTATCCTGTGTCGTAACTGTAGCAGAGGAAAAAGTTATAAGTATGTATTTTTGTAATAATACCTGTGAAATTGTCGGCATATAACTAACTAACTCTTACTTTTATATGCAATCGTTCAGAAGTTATTGCTCAGTTGTAATAATTTGTGTGGGTTTTTAGCTTCCGTTACAGCTTATATGAGGCAATGTTTTCTCACTGTGGGTAGAATTGTTATAATTTGTTGAGGGATGTTAACGAACTTTTATTATAGTCCTTTATTGCTTTTGCGATGCCTATTGCAAATATATTGACCAATAACTGGTTTTGAGTTATGAACGTATGTGGCTGAAATGTTAGCCTTAAGTATAATATTTGATGGTGTTTTTTCATATATCTATATCATGTAGGTATTATAGAGAAAAATATTTTTGCATAAAACTATTATTATTCTGTTAAAATTGACGTCTGTATTAAGCTTGTTATTTATGGGCGAATTGAGCAACTTAGTGAAAAAACATGCTTCTTAAGTCTCTTTTTGGGATCTACTGAAGCTGTAGCTTAATACTTTTTATTTTTACATACCTAAGAAATATTTCATAAATACCTATGTGTAAAATATCCCGCGATGCAAAATAAATACAGACAAGTAGAAAATTTATGTAATAAAAGTACAAAAAATCTGAAAGCTTCAATTCTTCATCAGCATTGCCGTCATTACACGCATACTCAGGCGTTGTAAATAGACGATGTCAAATATTTCCCTACCTACATAACTGAATTCAGGTTCAACTCTCTTTTAAAAACACGTATAACTTTGACGTGCATGGGCCAAGAGATGTGGGGTTTTATTACGTAAAACTTTGAAAAAATTCACTGACTGTAAAGAAGTTGACCCACTGTGCTATACGACACTTGATTAGATTAGACATGCCAATGTATTATAATAATTTATAGAAAAATCTACCGGCACTGCTAGCTAGTGCTGGTACACGCCCTTATATTGGTACGTTCTACTGTAGATCTTATAAAACTCCTACAATCCTAAGCCATCATTTTGGCGTTCCATTTTCCCAAGTTACGTAATACGGACATACAATATTTTATTTCCAGAGCTTTCCAAGTCGAAATGTTTCGTGATGATGCCACTGAGATGCTAATAGCGACTCATCAGCTACCATTGTGTGGGCGAACAGAGATTTTGTGCTATTTTCATTTTAAAAACAGTAACGATGCGAGATTGCGTTTTTGAAACTAGAATAGCTCGTTATTTCTGCGCTTAATGAACCTCTATTTCATCTCTTCTTATGGTTGAGTCGCAAAAATATATCATAAGTATCATGATTTTTAGGCAACTTTATGTGGTTTCTACGGTCTGTTTCCTTTTTTGCCAACTTATGCAATTTGTCACTGTAACCACCATTATCTAGGTTTCTTTTTAAGATAACTTCATAAATTATTAACTCTCGGTCTATAGGTATCGGACTGTACTTAACGGATCAAGCGGATTTTCAAAAATGAATGGATAAAACGTCGTCGGCAATGCCGATGAAGTGGACGCACTGTGACTTTCTATACAAATAATACTGTATGCGATGCGTCCGTTGCGAAAGGTGGACGCTACTATTATCTAATTATTATTTCCCTATTTTGACATATTGGGACAGAAAGAGACAGGTATACATAGGAGGTCGACAACAAATAAAACTCGGCATCACTCCTTTAGAATTCAACCCACTGTGTTACGTAGCTAACTAAATCGCAGCCTCAACGGAAAATAGGAGGGTTACTCTAGATTAAACAAAAATGAACAAATGAGGGCTATCATGTATGTAAGTTATAGGTATATATTTATTATACATGTATTATATACAAGTAAGTGTATTCTAGTGTTTGTAGGTATTTTTACAAAATTATCTTTCCTCTCAGTCTTTCGCACTACCTATAACTTTCTCCACAACACCCAAGGTTAGCTGGAAGAGAATGCTGTTAGCATTAAGTTCGCCTATGTACATAATTTTATTATTGGGCAATAAAGTATGTAATCGGTACGTTAATACAACGAGATAGATTTAGCATAACTACTCTCTAAAATGTACCCCCGAATTCATAGTCAACAACACTCAGTTTCTTTCCTGCGCGCTGTTGGTAGGTAATATTATAATTGACGGTGGAATGGTGTAGTGGTTAGTGACCCTGACTGATATATATATGCCGAAGGTCACGTGTTCGATTCCTGGCTCGGGCAGATATTTGTTTAAAGACAGATATTTGTACTCTGGTTTGAGTGTCGATATTTATATTTATATTTAATATCTATATATCTGTGTAGATATATCAGCTGTCCGATACCCATAATACAGGCTCTGCCTAGCTTAGGGTCGGGTGGCCGTGTGTGAGATGTCCCCACATATTATTATAATAATATTAGAAACTAATAATAAAAACTCCTGTCGACTAGAGTTCACAGACAGTTCATTCTATGATTTCGTAGGTTCGTTTTTGTAAGTTGGTGTGACCCTAGGTCCGCAGATAAACTAGTTCTAGATCCGTTGGAGCCCGCCACTTAGTTAACAACTGACACTCGCGTCTCGGAGGAACCGAGTGCAAACAGTTCTCTTCTAACGTTCCTTGGATGAGATAATTACTTTGTGAACTGGAACTGTCATTATAGTTATGTTACGGCATGTTACGGCCAGTTTCATATAGGTATAAGTAAACGAGACTAAAGCTGCGTACAAGCCGGGCCAACGAACGCCAACGGTTATCCCAACGATGGATATTTATCATACATAATACAGGGCAGATTGCAGCAACGAAGGTCAACGAAACCCGTTCGTTGGCGTTCGTTGGCCCGGTCTGTACGCGGCTTAATTCCCTGATTCACAATATCTGGTTAGTGGCTACCTGCGAGATAAAATAAATGGTGTCACTGTCGAAAAAATAACAGAGAGTGACAGCATGTCTTTTATCTCACAGGCTTCGACCATTCTCACAGATAGCCACTAAACCCATTGTGAAACAGGGCCTAAAAGTTAATTCACCATTATAAAAATAAGTGGAAATGTTTTAGGTATGCTTGTGTAAAAATTTTAGGAAAATAAACACAACAAAAAAATCACACACACACACTCACGCCTTGTACTAATGTACTCCCTTGCGGGGTAGGCAGAGGTGCATTGCTGCACCCACTTTTCGCCAGAGTGTTATGTTGGGCCCAATGTAATAGGGGGCGGGTCTATTGCCATTTTACGGGCACATCCAAGACCCGAGAACAAATATCAGTGTTTAAACAAATATCTGCCCCAGCCGGGAATCGAACCCGGGACCTTCGGCTCAGTAGTCAGGGTCACTAACCACTACGCCATTCGGTCGTCAGGATTTAGGAAAATACTCATAATGTAATTCACAGATAAATAGATAGATAGAGTACTCTTTATTTGTACACCAAGAAATAATTTACAATATATTACATTATAACTTAATTAGGGTACAAAAGGCAGTCTTATCGCTTATCTATAGCGGTCTCTTCCAGACATGATGGAATCAATTATTTCATTACTTATATAAAATCTATCTATAAAATTGCACAACATCTACATGCATGCTTGACGGTCGAATGGCGTAGTGGTTAGTGGCCCTGACTGCTATGCCGAAGGTCCCGGGTTCGATTCCCGGCTGGGGCAGATATTTGTTGAAAGACAGCTATTTGTACTCGGGTCTTGGGTGTTGATATTTATATTGAGTATCTATCTATCTATGTATTTGTGTACATATATCAGCTGTCCGACACCCATAACACAGGTTCTGCCTAGCTTGGGGTCGGATGGCCGTGTGTGAGATGTCCCCACATATTTATTACTTATGTATTATTTATCAAATAATATTGAAATATTTATTAACAGACAGGCCTATTTGATCGCCATTAGCAACACCTTATCTTGTGATAGGTAATTAGGTAATATCAATGAATTTTATCGTAAATTTCCTAATAAAGTACCTACCTTGAAAGTCTATTATTTATCAATACCGGTCGTACCGGTTCTTACCACTCGCTGCTGAAGAATTATCTAATCAAATTATAAAACAAAACACACATTTTCCATCGCAACGATCCCAAACTTTATTTCCTTTCAACATAATAATATCATGACAATATAAAATTCACTTACAACAATCACAGAGCTTCTAGTACGGGTTTATCAATTTACGAAAACTGAAAAAGTTAATGTTTTCTTCTGTTATTTCCATACATTATACTTACTTAAATATGTCAAAAGTTAAACGCCAATTAGTATGCGAGAAAACGTAAGTAAACTTTTATCATTTTCGACAAACTTTCAAACCTGTACTACACGTACAGAAGGTCTAACCCTAACCAACACTGCACACCAAATTACACCGAACGTACGTTCAACTTGAAGTTTCTCCTCGTGCGAGTCTGCGACCCATTCGCGTCTGACGTCACAGCGATCAGCTGATAAGTGCCGGAGGCAGACACCGCCACATCCCGGATCGCGACGGTACAAGTCCTGAACGGTTCCACACTTGAGGCGAACTGGAAACTTGGTTTAGGCAGTCTGTCTGCAGGGTAAGCTTCGTACATTATGTTGTGTGGGAAGCCCACAGCGCAGGATAGCAGGGTGTCGAACATACCAGGCTTATGGAGGGATAAAGTTGTGCTTAACCAAGGTGATGCGTAATGGTTGACGGTGACGTCTTCGAGAATGATGTCGGTCTGGGCGTATCCTGGAAATTGTAAAAAACTGGTGAACACCTAGTTTGTATTGATTATGAAACATTTGGGGCAAAAAAACCGGACCTTTTCAGAGTGACACTGGTTACAGAGAGGTGGACAGTAAAATGTTTAATTAGATTTATTGTTTCATATAAACTGACTTTAAACCGCAACGCAAAAAAGGGGTGTTACAATACTGGAGAAAATGTATGATTATTGATTACCTTGGGATACGACACCCAGAACGAACAGGCACAATAATTTGGCAACCATATTGATTGGTGAATAAAAAAACACTAGTACAGATATTTTAGATACCGAACTTATATAACGGGATAATTAGATACATACAGGGTGTTGCGAAAAAGGGTATCGTAAACAGAAAGGGGGTGACTCTGAGGGTCAGTCTTTTACACCAACTTTTGTTCTACAACTTCTGTAAATGAGCAAAAAATATTATTTGCTTCTTATTGAAACTTTGTTAGTTACGATTAATTTTTGCTAATTTCCGAATGATGTATGTTTACGTGCAATATAGAAGTTCTTGTGAAATAGCACCAAATTACTCTTAAACGCTGAAAGGTAGCTTATTGACGCCGTTTAATATCACTCACCCACTCTTGATGGCTCGTTGACCCAAACTGGATCTTGGCCTCCGCTACCAAAAGACTCCACTTCTCTCTGTTCTGCGCAAGTTCTCGCCACTCGTCCGCTTTGAGCTCGCGCAGATCCTTCTCCACCTCATCTCTCCAGCGATACTTGGGGCGACCGACTGGCCTACGCCCAACGGGTCGTGCTTCGTATGCCATCCTAGCCGCCCGATCCTCTCCCATTCTTTCTACGTGTCCGAGCCAGCGGAGTCTTACAGCTTTAGTCTCTTCAATTATGTTGGGCGCGGCCATCAGGTTTTCGAGTTCAGCTTTTCTACGGATCCTCCAGGTGCCATCATCGCGTGTCGAGGGGCCAAAGAGCTTACGCAAGATTGTACGCTCTGTGACCAGAGTCGCGAGCACAACTACTTTTGTACTAGTGAAAACTTGTAATTGGCTCTCTGTTGTCTATTATATATACTTAAGTGTTTTTGTCAAAATAGCTGTAAGTTTTCCATTTAAAATAAAATAAATAAACAAGTTTCGAACCTCCGTTAACGTTGCGTATCGTCAACTGTCACTGTCAAAATGTAAGGCAAAGTTAGTTCCAAAAGTGACATTTGTTTTTTCCATAATATGTTAGGTGGAATTTCACCAAAAGCTAAACGTATTTAGTAGCCTGTCATACGTCTGTCAGTTAGTACAAAATGTATTTAAAATTTGATTTAAATAGGTACGTTTAGCGTTTGGTAAAAGTGACCCTTCGTGTAGATTCGAAAATAGTATCGAATCCAGTGCTCGCTGCACAGGAGTTTATCCTCTTCAGTTTGAGTCAACGTCCAAACTTCGCACCCGTACATAAGGATTGGCCTTACGACTGTCATCGGCGTAGCCAATCACCTTGTGCTGTCCTCCTAGTCCCTAGGATGCCCTCATCTAGCGCCAGTACTAGCCGTTTAATATGTACTCGTATGTATGCAATGACCCCCCACATCTCTATGCCCATGTACGTCAAAGTTAAACCTGTTCTAAAAAGAGAGAGCGCATGAGGGTTGAGATGGGAATGGTAATTAATTTAACCCTATTATAAATAAAATTAAAAAAAATTGGATTCATTAAGTGTAAAAATTTTGTAAGTGGAACTTTTTTATTGCTCGTGAGTAAAGTTCGGGATGATCCCTTTAGTCACCAAATTTCGGCTAACTTTGCGACTAATGCAACACCCTGTAGAATATAGGCTCTTATCTACTGCAGTATATTTTATCAATCAGGTGATACAATAATTTTTTTTAAATATGTAGTTACTAATTTTCAGGAATTAAAATGAATGGCAGAAAAAACAAGTTGACAAGAGTTTCTGAATAATTTCAGTAGAAAAATAGGTCGATCACGTTCCTTAGGCCTCATAAATTTAAAAGAGAGAATTTGATAAAGCAGGGTATGATAAGTTTATAACCATTTTAGAAACGCTTAGAAGATATTTATACTGTGTATCTATACATTATTATTGATAAATAATCGGTTAATAGGAACGATAAAAAATAATCAGTGTACGTGACTGAGTGATTAAATCAGTAGTAACAAAATACAATGTATTAAACTGATATCGCTTTGATAATTATTTAATTACTGAAAATATTTCTGATGGTTTACACATTATTAGTGTCATCGACACGCAAGCTCGCCAGTAGCTCTCAATCTCAACCAGTGCATCTTTTCCTTCGAAAAACAATCTATACAGAACTTGTTTTAATCGAAAGAAATATAATGAAGAAGTGTACTCTTAAAAATGATAAAAGGTACTATTGGCTCAGATTTTCAATCTCATTCTTCAAAAGACTCCTCTTATTGTGACTTTTATTTTGTATCTGTTCACCTGGGGCTTGCAAACTTTGCTTCGTAATGTCACCATTAAACTTACTCCAAGTTTGCCTCTGCCATCGACATTATGACTGTAGACTCTATTTCCATCGTGTTAAGAGTGTTAGATAATAAAATTAGGGAGCAGAAAACGTGGTTTCTTGAGTTAGGACACAACGAGCTGACAAAGTGCTATCACACAGTTCTGGGACACCTGCGATCGGGTGTATACTTTTTACATATACACACGTATATTTAAGTAGTTGTTTGAGTGTAAATATAATGTAAAATAAACTCACGGGCTATGAAAAAGTTCCAGTGGCAATATCACCAAATTTATGTTTAGGAGTAAACGGAAAAACCTAGCTTAGCCGTCTGCAATATAGACGTGCATTTAACAGGGCATCAGAATATTACCGGTCAAAAACGTGAACAGTTTGATCAAATTCTAAATTAAATGTTTTTAAAAAATGGGGTCATTTGGTGTAGACATTTGGTGTGGAACTTTTTCATTGCTCGTGAGTTAGTTACTGTAAAATAAAAATATAGGTATACATTCTGCTTCTGTTCAGTGTCAGTCGCTGTCTGGCCAGAGCGCAGGGGGACCTCGAGGAAATCTCGTGTAGGTACTTTCTTATTACGACTAATTTCTCAGTTCAGTTAAGAAGTTATGTATTATGTATACAAATATTAATCAACATCAACACACTCACAGACTATAATTAAAATAACATTGCTACGAAATTCTTACAAACTTAAATATAAACAGGGCCAATATGATTGCTATTAATTTACTTTAAAATTTCAGCTGTACTTAATTTCCCTGGAGATCTTTCCAGCTCAGCAAATGGAAATGATAATTTAATAAAATTTAATCGTACAGTACGATTGTTCGTACGGGCCTAATCAGCTATTCAAGGCGTGCACCCCAGTCTCTTGTTATAACGTATCACGTAAAACAATTTTCCAAGAATCTTATACGGTGCTGTGTTAGGAATACAATACAGTATAATACCAACGTCTGGTTATATGGGGCCTTAACGCGTAATTTAAGCCAGCGGTGAGCCAATGTTGGGTCCAACAGGTTAACGTAAGATCAAGTAGGTAAATTTACATCAAAACTACGGTATCCGAATATAGATAGATAGATAGAATACACTTCATTTGTACACCAACAAAGAATAATAATATTAACAAATACCTATTCCAAGTGTATTAGTTGTCATAGTATAATCTGAAACATGGAAAAAACGCTCTTTTAAGGAATAGTAACTAAATATTTTAAATATACGTTCATGATCATAGTAACAAGGTTTATGAGAATTATAGTAGGCTTAGTAATAAGTAGGTTATCATAAAAATTAGAAGTAACAAGTGACAGCGAAAAACGTTTTATTTACCTAAACCTGTTCAAAATTTTTGAGTCATGGACCAATATACCAAGTATTTGGCGCCAATGTTGGACAGATAAATGGGTGTAGAAGAAAAAGGTAACCGGATAATGCAGTGCCTCTTGGCAATGGTTTTTGATATGACAAGGGTCCCTTGAAGGTCCCATGACTTGTAGATCGAGTTCCAAGTTTCGAACATCATGGCTTTCATCTTAAGTGGAGAATAGAATAGAATAGAATAATAGGTGACGATTAATTAACGGGTAGATGGGGCATTGTGTGCATGGGAGGTGAATAGGCAGATTCTGTGAAAAGGATACATTTTATAGTACAGTCTAGTCACCATCTCACCGGTAGCATTCTCACCCTGATAGGGGTCAGGTTTAGTTACCTTAGACTGTACATTGCTAGGATACAGGTAGATAAATTGCATAACTTATTAATTCAGAGTAGCATAAATAAGATAGATAGAATATTTTTGATTAGTTTTTACACACACAAGGTAGGACAGGAATCAGGTACATAAGTTTTATAATCTATAATAAGACAAAGTTTGTGTATAAAATTTGGAGTATTTATTTTTTTAATATTTAATAACTACAAGGTTTTTTATACTATATATAAACCCTACTCCTAAATTAATTTATAACAGGACAAAATGCGGTATTAAAGCATAGGTACAAGCTAAAATAATAACCATTATAAAAATAAAAAGAGACTCGTACTTTATTGGCCCAGTTTGAAACGACAGTTTATACTCGTAGAAGCAATAAGCCTAACAAAATTTATTTGTTGTGCGAAACGCAGTTTTTCCCTCACAAATTGCAAAAGTTGTAACTGTTCGGTTATTCGCAGACGGTTATAGATTTACGTGATTGCATTGTTCGATTGTAGTTTTTGGGGAAATATTGTGTTACCAGTATGCTGAAGTTTTTATTGCCAGTAATGATGGAAAAGTTTTGTGTATGTAGCTTTTGGAACTATCCACTAGTGTTTATTTGTATGGCATGTGGTTGAAAAAAATATTTATGGGTTGCTTAATCAATAATTCAATTCAATTCAATTCAATTCATTTTATTGCAGATATAAAATCCATAAAAAAGAGTTAGTAACAATGTTAACTTACGCTAATGTTAGTACCTTATGCTAAACACAATAATGATGAATAATAAATAAAAAGTGTAAGTACACAGGTGTAAGCCTACTCACCGATCCTCCGTCCACCACGGCCGGACATGCAGACTGCACCAGTGGCGCAGGATCGGGGAGTCCCACCTGTCCAACAACGTACCTAGCAAGCTGTTGGAGCTGGCGCGCACTCGCCCGAGCAGAGACGCACACCTTTTCCGTAACACGGCATGGAAGCCATCGGTGTGCGCCTCAGCAAACATGCCGGAAGCGCTACAAAAGCGTCTCAGCCCCAGCAGCACCCTAAATGCGTTGTTATATTGCACGCGCAGGGCATTGTATGCTCCCTGCGTATAGCTGGTCCACAGGCTGCAGGTGTACATAGACTGGCAGAAAGCCTTGAAAAGCATGATTTTGACTTCCTTTGTACACCTAGCGAACCTACGGGCCAACATGTTAGCACGAACACACAACGCCCTGCGCTCCCTCTCAATGTCTGCCTTGTCACTTAAGTCGCAGGTGACCCAGTGACCCAGGTATTTAAATTTGTCAACTTGTTTGAGCGGAGTTCCATTTAAGGGGATGTCAGGAACAGTGGTGTATGTCTTGTTGACCGCCCTGAACACCATGAACTCGCTCTTAGACTCGTTATACCTGAGTCCATGAGTCACCGCATACTGTTCGCATATCGCCAGTAGATGTCTGAGAGCCCTCACCGTTGGGCTCAGCAACACCATATCGTCGGCGTAGCTGATATTGTTCATAGCTACCCCGTCAATTGAACAACCAACTTGAGCGTTGCTGAGCTCAACGATGAGCTGGTTGACGTACAAGCTGAAGAGCTTAGGGGAGGTTAGGCCACCTTGCCTCACTCCACACTCCAGCCTGTAAGCATCCGACAAGCTGCTCCCCGCCCATCTCACACAATTAGTCTGATTGCCGTACCAATACTTAAGAACCGATATTACCTCTTTAGGTAGTGTGGTTTCCCTTACCAACTTATCCCACAGCACTTTATACGACACCAGGTCAAATGCCTTGGACAGATCCAGAAAACAGGCGTATACCGGCGTCCTCCTGTCAGCGTAGTATTGAACAGTATGCTTGAGGCATAATATGGCAGTTTCGGTGGACAGATTGGGACGAAACCCGAATTGTGCATCGTGAATCTTTATATGCTCACCCAGACGCCGGTCAAGCATACTATCCAAAACCTTCGCTATGACAGTGGCCAGCGATATAGGCCTGTAGTTAGACAAGTCCGAGGCATCCCCAGTTTTGTTCTTAAGTATCGGCACCACAATCGTCTTCATCATCTCCGACGGCAGATATGAGTGACTAAGACAGAGATTGTAGAACATTGCCAACACTCTAGGTAGGTGGACCCCTGCACACTGGAGATGTTCGATGCTGAGATGGTCATGACCAGGCGACTTGCCACGCACCATCTTTCCAATAACTTTGGCAACTTCTTTGGCCTGAAAGCGGACCTCAAGTTCCTGTTGTGAACCGTCTACCACCTCAGCATCATCTACATGTACAGCCGGACCCAATGGTGAGCTAACCTGAAAATGAGATTTAAATAAGTTGGCAATGTCCTTATGGTCATGCACTCCTCCTACGCTCACAGGGTGGCCCGACCTTGGGTTCAGCTCCTTAGTTTCCTTCCAAAAGGAGCCAAATTTTTTAGAAGAATGTAGTGAGGCAATTTTATCCATCTTGATCTGCTCTTGGTTGTTTTGTAACCATTTCAATTTTGATTTAAACTGCGACCTTGTTTCTTTCATTTTAAGATGGATAGGACCTGACCGGGGTCGATTATATGATACCCATTCAAGAAACCAAAGTCGAGACTCCGCATAAGCCTCCTTAACATGAGCATTCCAACCTGTTATATATTTCTTATTACTAACACGATTTATATTGCAACTTAAATTAGCAGCATCTTGTAAAATATTAACAATACTATGGTACATCCTATCTATTACACATTTATGAGATATATTTAAACAATTTTATCACAGCAACTTGAAAACTCTTGAGGAAAATCTATATCTCTCAATTTTGAATTACAAAGATCCTTATATGTATCTATTTGAGTTAAATCCCTTTGCCCCCATATAATACAATTTTTATTAGCACTAGGTAACATAGTCTTTGGTTTAATATGATTAAGGTTGCAATTTAACTGTAATGGCATATGATCTGACCAGTATGAGTCATACAGAACAGCGGCGCTAGTTACTACGCGCCGCGCAGAATCGGTTACTAGACAATGGTCGAGCCAACTTGTACTCCCATGTACGACACTTACATATGTGTACGTACTTGGCGGCAGTAGCTCCATGTCAACACAACACCATTTTTGTTCATTGCAAAATTCTAACATTTCACTGCAAAACACTTCACCAGGATGGGCATTGAAATCTCCTAAAACAAATACCGAGTCGACATTATGACTGTCTATAATGGCACTTATTTCACTCAGACAGTTAGTGAATTCTATAAGATTATCATTTCTAGATTCACTTCTGGGATCTGTAGGCATATATACACAAAATACTAGGAAACATCGCTCCGCCAATGATACTTTAATTGCCGACAGGCGATCACTACCGCACTGAACCACTGACACGTTTGGAAATTTACCCCCTTATTCATAGAGAAGTTACATTATTGTTACAATATTTACAGTATTGTAACTTTTCTATGAATAAGGGGGATACTCTTACGCCATAACAGCGCCACACCTCCATAGGGGCGCCCGCGAAGTATTCCCGATGACGTATCGATGGCTGATTTTCCTGTTATACATAATGCTTGCCTAATATGAATTAGTATTTTTTTAAGATGTGAGCAATTAATATTAAGTCGTTAATTTACTATTGCTGACTGATGTTTCATGACAGAAAATTTCCAATAAAATCTAACAGCAATTTATAGTTTTTATCGTGAACAAAGACATTAATCACCACTTCCTAAACCCAACGACTGTTTTTGTGCTCTTAAAGTAAGTAAATCAATCACTGAATAGAATCTACAATTAAGATGCTGACATACTTACCTAAGCTGATTTCTTTACTAGTGCTTTGTTGTGTATGTAATTGACTCTTATTCATTTTAACGGTTGAAACAAAAAAGACTTTTGTGGCCCTAAAAGTTACTTAGAGTTTACATTTTTTACGTTTTTATTTCAAACTTCTTCTTCAATCGTGTAAATGCACTAAGCTAACTTTCTCCAGTGTTTTGCTACTCTTATTGCGAGATCATTGGCCTTCATCAGGTCTCCTTGACTGCACTTTGGGGCTAACTAACCAGGCATTTTGTTCCTATATAATCTGTCTTCATATTTTACAAATGGTGTAATCATCATCATCATCATCAAGTCCTGGGATCCCTAATCAGGGACATAGGGCTCGAAGTGTAGATTTCCACTCTGACCGGTCCTGTGCCACGCCTGGTGTAATATCTCAGAATATTAATTTAGGTGTCGTTTCATACCAGACTTGACCCCCGTGTGTCACCACATGGCTTTATTCGCTCGTCAGCGAAAGCCGAATTTACTGAAAGTTTTCTTACTCAAGGCCTTAACTAGATCTTACTAGAAGTAAAAGTGAATCAGTAACATCGTTCATTAATTTAAAATTTTACTGCACCGCAAAAATATATAAATTGATGGCTCGTAAATATACTGAAAAAAACAAGTAACGTTTTTTACAGCTATTCGTTCAAAAATCTCTAGGCATTATGTTATGCTCCTCTAATCTTTTTACCAGTCAACTTACAGACACGAGTAACCGCTCCTATTTTTTCTGTATTGTATTTTGTAATAATTTTATTGTTTGTGAATTTAATTAAAGAATAAACGTATAGATTAACAGAACTACTACCGTATACCATCTACACATTAACAATAGGCTACTTGACCCTTTTTTAAAGAAGGTCTCATATGATTCATAATTGCTCTATTAGACCAAATAAAATACTCTCATAATTTTTGGGACCCAGAAAATCCCAAAATTAATTTTAAAGTTTAACTTTTCGTAAACAGGCAAAAACGCTCTTAGCCATATTTGTTTAAAAAAATATGGTGTGGACTAATGTGACGTCAGAAGAAAGCAAATCATTCATTTATCACAGTTGGAGATACCACAACACCTGGAACTCTTGACACAGCACGAGGCAGCTGACGTCACAACATGGCCGATAGCGTTTTCAGGGTTAAAAATAATAATAAAAAAAAAAAAATTTAAATTGAAATTATGGAATCATCCTGGAGTTTAATTACCCGAAATCAATATATATCGTAAATTCAATACTGCAATAAATACTCATTTATTGTCTTGAATTTGATATGAGTCAAGTAGCCTATTAACAATCCATAACCAGCGTCGCTCGCATGTCAGATTTGACAAACGAGCGAGGCTGCATAAGGATTGTTAATTGCTAATGTTTGGTGGTGGTAACCCCACTGTTCCAGTTCTACTATATTCAATCCGACTACAGTTACTGTCTCGGCGGTGAAGGGTAGAGCCGAGGGGAGTGGAATGTGTGACAGATTGACGCCGCCGAGATTCTCATTAGATAAAGTGTGTTTTTTTGCAAATATCTCCGTATGTTTGTCTGTAGACTGGGGTAGAATATTCTCGAATCAATTTAAATTTATTGAGCACAGTCTATCAAAGCAGGCTGTTTGATAAATGCGTGATTTATTGATGGTTTTTTAACAGTTGAAGATAAATAGCATTACCTAGATAAATAAGCTTTTTTAATGGATTCGTTACGAAGTTAGACTAGGCTTATATGTGCAATTTTAAGGATGATTATGACGAGTCTAACTTCGTAACAAATTCACAAAAAATCTTATTCATTATGAATAGCAGTTTTTAATGGATCAGGATGTTAACTCTCCCAAGAATGCGGTTATAGAATCCTAATCATAGAATAATAATAAAAATATAATAATATGTGGGGATAGAATTGCTGTGCTTAAATTTCAAATATCACAAAAACATACACTGACCCTCATCCAAACATATGCACCAACATCTTCGCATACGGACGACGAAGTAGAGAGCTACTACGACCTTCTGAACAAGGCCTGTGACGAGCACCGGGGCACATGGACCATGGTTCTCGGTGACTTCAATGCTAAGTTGGGCAAAAGGCAAGAACTGGACAACGCAGATACACTCGGACCACACGGGCTTGGATGCCGTAATGAACGTGGCACGCGTCTGCTTCAGTTCGCCTTCGGTCAAAGCCTGAAAGTTAGTAATAGCTTTTTCTATAAAAAAGCACAACGTCGTTGGACGTGGGTCTCTCCCGACTCCATAACCAAAAACGAAATAGATTTCATCCTGTCATCAAATCAATCAATTATCAAAGACGTATCCGTTATTAACAAATTTAAATGCAGTTCCGACCATAGACCCTTACGTGCGAGAGTTTCCTTCGATATAAAAATTCACCGGAAACTACTATTCACCAAACAAATAAAAAGGCTCAACAAACATACCCTCATCCAAAATGCCGATCAATTTAACCTCGAACTTTCAAATTCATTTAAATGTCTAGAAATAGATATAGAAGATGTAGACAATCAGTTTAATAATATAAAGAAGAGTATTTATGATGCAAGTAAAAAAGTAAAACAGAACAGGATTAACGACAATAAACTCACCACTGAAACAATAGCCCTAATCAATGAAAGAGAATCATACGCAAGATGTTCCCCTGAATACAATCATATTGACAGAATAGTTAAACGTAGCATCAGAAAAGACATTAGATCATATAACACCAAATTAGTTCAGATTGCAATAGAAAAACACCATTCTCTTCGTAATGCCAAAATGGGAGCCAACAGGACCAAAACTTGGATAAATTGCCTCAAAGATGAGAACGGTGTTAAACACAGCCATAGAGATAATATAACCACCATATTTACCACATTCTACAAGAACCTTTATTCGGATGCCAATAAAAATGAACTTCCTGACATAGAATATACGTGCCCCGACACTATCCCACCAATAACAGGGCAGGAAGTTTACACAGCCCTTAAAAGTATGAAATACGATAAAAGCCCAGGAGAAGATGGGATCACAACCGAAGCACTGAAAGTAGGTAAAAATACTCTCATCCCTCATATAACCAACTTGTGCAACACCATACTTTACAAAGGCCAACTTCCTGTCAAACTATGTCACGCAAATATTATTCTTCTCCATAAAAAAGGTGATAGGTCTGATATTGGAAACTATCGTCCCATTAGTTTAATTTCCCATATTTATAAAATATTTATTAAAGTAATTGAAAACCGTATTTCTGCTAAACTTGACTCGCATCAACCACCGGAACAAGCAGGATTTCGACCTGGATTTTCTACGACCGACCATCTTCACACCCTAAATCAGATAATAGAAAAACATAGTGAGTTCAACAAACCTCTTTACCTTGGTTTTGTAGACTACAGCAAGGCCTTTGATAGCATCACCCACAACTCCATATTCACAGCATTGCAAAACCAAGACGTGGACCCTACCTACATACAAATACTGAAAAAGATTTATAACAATAGCACTGCAGATATCAAACTTCAGAATCCAGGTCCACTATTCAATATAGAGAAGGGTGTGAAGCAGGGCGACCCGCTGTCTCCGAAGCTGTTTACTGCCACACTGGAAGAAGTCTTCAAAAAGCTAGCGGTCTCGTGGGAGCGGAAGGGTATAGACGTTGGTGGCAGAATTCTAACAAACCTACGCTTCGCCGACGATATAGTCTTGTTTGCTTCGTCCGCATCAGAATTGACACAAATGCTTCAAGACCTCAGCACGGCGAGCCTTGAGGTGGGACTGAAGATGAATAGGTCTAAGACTCAAGTCATGACCAATAGCGCCAAAAGTAGGGTCGTGGTAGACGGGCAGGAAATAGGATATGTCGATGAGTATATCTACTTGGGCCAGATAGCATCCTTCGAGAACAGGCAAGACAAAGAAGTCGAAAGACGCATTAACAACGCCTGGAAGAGCTTCTGGTCCATGAAAGATCTAATGAAGGGCACTCTCCCTCTCACACTCAAACGCCGACTCATCGACATGTGTATACTGCCTGTCCTAACCTACGGCGCACAGACTTGGTCTCTGACCGAACATCAGAAGTCCAAACTCAAGGTTTGCCAAAGAGCGATGGAGCGTACTATACTTGGTGTACGAAGGATAGACCGAATCCGGAACACCACGCTACGCTCCTCGACTCGTATCACTGATGTGGGCGCACAGACTGCGAAGCTGAAGTGGGCCTGGGCAGGCCACGTCTGTCGCATGCACCCGGACCGGTGGGCCAGAATTGTCACCGAGTGGGTGCCCAGTGATGGACGTCGGCGACGCGGAAGACCCAGGCGGAGATGGCGGGACGACCTCGACAGGTTTTTGCCTCAATGGCCGAAGGAAGCACATGATCGGGAACGGTGGTCAGTTTATAAGGAGGCCTTTGCCCAGCAGTGGGACACGACACAGGCTGCATAAAAAAAAAAAAAAAATAAAATAAAAAAAAAATGTGGGGACATCTCACACACGGCCATCCGACCCCAAGCTAGGCAGAACCTGTGTTATGGGTGCCGGACAGCTGATATATCTACACAAATACATAGATAGATAGATACTAAATATAAATATCAACACCCAAGACCCGAGTACAAATATCTGTCTTTAAACAAATATCTGCCCCAGCCGGGAATCGAACCCGGGACCTTCGGCATAGCAGTCAGGGCCAATAACCACTACGCCATTCGACCGTCTAATGCGGTAAGTACAGTTATAATAATAATAAAAATGTGGGAACATCTCACACACGGCCACCCAACCCTAAGCTAGGCAAAGCCTGTAACATGGGTATCGGACAGCTGATAATTATTTCTACACAGATACATACTAACACCAATACCTTTCAAAAATCTGTCTTTTAAGTAATCGAATCGAACCCGGGACCTTTGGCCTAGGAGTCAGGGCCACTAACCATGACTACACCATTCAGTAGTTAAAAACTAGTTTTCAAAGTACCTCCACCGATTCGTTGATTGTACAATTTGTCCACGACATGAAACACAAAGCCGGTTCAAAACTGTTGTTTTATTTAGACCCTGTTGTTGCGAAACAAAGTAGAATGAAAACTTTTTGTGACTGATTAGAGTCAATATTGGCTTTTCGATTTCGCCCTACGAAACAGATAAAAAACACAAAGGTTGTTGGGGAAATGAAGAGCACGACTTGCTCGTTTATTTACTAAAGATTATATTTTTTTCAAGAAACTTTCAGCATCAAATTAAACTTAATAATAATTACTCATATTACCTATTGGACATTATGTTCCGTAAGTTCAAGTTTGCTGCAAGAGCCACAGTTAAAAAGTGGGTTATTCAAATCTTTCGTTTTTTATCCAACAATATTGCGCTTTTTCATTCACACTCACCTGGTTGACCTCATTTTCGCTTCAAAATCACCTATAAAAACTTTTAACATAAAACTATTTGAATGTACCGCCGAAGCCCGAACTAAACTAATATTACGAGCCAAAAGGCATTCGCACCTTTTCGCATCGCAAAAACCACTTCAGTTCGAAAGTTATTTGAATAAAAATATTTTTTATAACACTTCTTTCGAATTCTAAAAGTGCTGAGTATTCGTCAAAAGCGATAAAAAAGTATTACTACGTGGATTTCGTTTAAACTTTTTGTGAAAACCCATTTTGTAAATGAAAATTCTTATCCCTACTTCTGAGGTCGTCAAGCAGAAACCATATTTTTTTTTTTTTTTTTTTTTTTTTTTAAGATTTTATTATCACTCCACAGACTTTATGTCCGTGCCTTTTTGAGAGATCAATATATTGTGAGAGTTTGGTTGTTTTTTGTCTTCATCTTTTAACTACTCACTACTCAATGTGGAAGCTTATAATATATATATTTTATCTTTTATATATATATATACCTATATATTATTAATATTTTTTTTTTTTTTTGCACTCCTGGAGGAAAATCTACACAGACACCTGGGAAGGGGACCCAGGTAGTGTCGGCCTTTAACCGACTAAAAACCCCCAGTTGTGCATTTCTTGTGTTTATTTTTTTTTTATTTTTTTTTTCTTTGTTTCACACAGTCACACTTACAATTATAATGGCAACAAACATTTGAAGGGTAGGGCCAGTGTCAGCTGTCTTCAGAGAACTAAACAGACGCCTGTCAGTGGCCACACACTCCTTTTGTCATCGCTGTTGTTTTGCCTGGTGTTAATGTGTGACAGTGTTCTTAAAACTATCTTAATTTTATTGGTTAGTTCTTATACAGATAATATTAATTCATGATATACTATACAATACCTACATATCAAAACTATACAATACATGCTATATACTGCAGAAACCATATTGTAAGCAAACGATTCCGCTGTATATAAACCTTTATTTTGGTTTTTTTAAACTTTTTGAATTAAAATTTAACATAAATACTATTCTATTGGAATCTATGGAAATAAAATAATATATAGGTACGAGTGTCAAATTCTAGACACACACTAAACACTACTACTTTTCCTGATGATACCCATACCGTACGAGTGTTTTTCCTCAGTTTCAACGGATCTCTAATAGCAATATTTCCATTTACACGCACCGGCCGCGATCCGTGACGACAAACCGTCAAAAAGGCATCAGCCCACTTGGGAGAAGTTTCACCAAATATATCATAGCAAACGAGCCAACTTTGATTGGAAGAAAGCTTCTGAAATTCATTAGCGCATACAGGACGCCCGTGAAAACGAAATTACGCGCGCCCGGCGGGAAACTTTCAAGCAGAGTGTGGTGTAAGTGATTGAAATTGAAACGTAGTCCTCGTTTTTTATAGAGTTATAGTAATGGGTAAGGTCTCGGCTCTCAGTTGTGAGACCGTGGGTTCGATTTCGGCTTTGTACCTACCAATACAAACAGTAAACCTACCAATGAATAGTTTAGAAATAGGGTCTAGACAGACTGACTGCATTTCAACTGCAATCTAACTTTAAATTGCAGTTCAGATGCATTTTGAATGCAGTTGACACGACTGCAATAGAACTGCAAATCAAACGCGAAGTCCGAGTTCACACGACTGCAAGCCGACTGCAATTGAACTGCAATCGGACTTCGCGTTAGGTCTGCATCTCAACTGCAATATGCAGTTGGATTGCAGTTGAAATGCGGTCCGACTGTCTAAACCCTTAAGATGATTACGGTGAACGAAAAGATGTGTTACCGAAGTTCATTGTACTCAGATATGCGATACTATTGTTGATTCGGATGCAGGAGACCAAATAAGTATTTTATATCGTTATTTATCGTTATTTTTCTGATAAATACGTAGAATCGAGTGCTTGCATAAATATGTAATAGGATAATATTATATTATAGAAAGTTCATTAAGTCCTGTAGGCACCTATACTTCTTTTGTAATAAGACTCACATTCATTTTTAAAGCCTGGTTTCGTAGTCTCGCTATTCGCTTCCAACGGAACCACAACTAAAACTTCTACAAGCTGTTCTTAGAAGCAATAATTTCTTACACGCGTCTTTATATCGACTGTAGCAATTAACAATGTCGTAAGTGAAAAACCGCTACTTTTCAGTAGAGCCGTTTTAAGTTTTAAATATGACTAAAATAGTTCTAAAATTTACATTACTCTATCTATCTTAACCAAATTCGGCATGGTGACTTAGTTTTAAATGTGCTACAAGGTAGTAAGATAAAAAGTTAGCATTTTTGATAGGAAAGGTGAAAAAAGGCACATGTGACATTATTAACCGTCAAATCCCAGATTAACTTTGTCGGAAGAGTTAGATCCAACAATGTTAACTGGACTTGGTATTATAAATTTTGTTGGTAGTGGGAGATTCAACAATGTTCACTGAACTTAGTACTCAAAATTTTGTCGGAAGTGGGAAATCCTGCTATTTTAAGTGGACTTTATATTCTTTACGATGTCGGATTTATGCTTTCCTGAATAAATTTTTCCATGAAAATTGTAGTTTTCCATTATTTTGTTTCTATTTTCTAAGATAAATTTTAGTTATCAATTATAATAATGCAACGATAATCTGCTTATAGATCTAGACACAAAACTGAATGTCGCAGTTTCTTAAGGCATGCTAAGAACGGGAAATTCGGGAAACTTCGTCACATATTCTCCTCGGCCATTCCTCAGAGCCAGAAGACAAAAGTCTTCAGCCAGTGAGTCCTGCCTGTGAGGACGTATGTTGCAGAGACCTGGACACTGACGGTAGGACTGGTCCACCGATTTCAAATCGCTCAGCTTGCTATGGAGAGAGCTATGCTTGAGGTTTCTTTGATAGATCGTATCAGAAATTAGGTTATCCGTCAGAGGACTACGGTTACCGACATAGCTGTCAAAATATGCAAGCTGAAGTGGCAGTGGGCTGGTCATATCTGCCGAAGAATCGATAACAGTTGGGGTAGACGAGTTCTCGAGTGGAGACCACGAACAGACAGACGCAAGGTGGGACGCCCTCCTGCCCGCTGGACCGTAGGCGGGTAGCCGGTAGTGGTTGGAGGAGGAAGTCCGAGGACCGAGACTTGTGGCGCTCATTGGGAGAGGCTGCAACTGAGATTTACCAACTCTTCAATGAGTGCTGGTGAACACAGTGCCAGGTAACTGGAGCGGGGCGGTCATAGTTCCTTTGCATAAAGACAAAGGCTCTCTCCAGGTCCGCAACATTCACCGTGGCATCAGCCTCTTAAGTATCGTTGATTCTGTATGCAAAAATATTGATTGAAAGGGTATATAGGGAGACAGAGAATAAAAAATCTTGGATGTGTTGGCATGGTATTTGAAGAAAGGGAATGGGATTTGTGGATTACGATCTTATCACTACGTATAATGTCACAGATAGGTCCTGGCTTAACAGAGTTCTGTGCCTTCTTAGATTTAGGAAATGCTTTTATAGTAAGGAGGAATGATTTGTGGGACACAATGTCCGTTTATGACGCAACCACTGGGATCCCTTTAGGGACTTTAGCTTGCGTTAGGATAAATAGAGCCTACACTGACTGGTTTAGCATCCACAAGGGTGTTAAGCCCTGCTTAATGTGTGCTTCGCCTTGGGTGTTTCATTTATTTAAAGAAAGTTATGTTAGGGATATAAAAGATGATAAAGAGGATTGCGAATCGAAAAGTTACTTCTTAAGTGCATGCTTTACGCTGACAATTGAGTCTTACTATCATCGTCGGTAGAACAGCTGCAAAAATTAGTAATTTTCCGGTATGATGTTTAAAAATGAAGGGAATGAAAGGCGAAAGTAATGATGTTTGAAAGAGATGAAACGGTGACTGAGTGTAAGATCACGATAGAGAATTAAAGATTACAGCAAGAGAATGAGTTTGTATTGTTTGGGTATCCTGTTAACGAGAGATGTAAGGGGGTTATTGAAAGTGAAAGTGGGAAATCAGATAAATTTATTGGAGCCTGGAACTCTGTAATGAGGAGTCAGAAAGTGTCTCAAAAACTCGTTTGGATGTTCATGAGAGTGTTGTTCCCTACGCTGATGTCATTTATTATTGTTATCACTAAAGATCTAGCATACTCGTATCCTTGCAGCTGTATAGTAAGAGGCCGAGAAACCTGCAGGTTACAGTGCACGTGACTGCACTAGTTCATCTTCAAATCCAATAGGAATTTTACTGACGGTTGTTATCCAAAAAACAACAAATAAATAATAAAATATCGGTACCTATAAACATACAGAATGTAAAAGCAATGCTCCTGAAATCATGAACCACGTGCTCCTTCAGTCCAACTAAAAAAGTCTAAGGGACATACCTACGCAAATTATCATTTTTTTCAGTTTGCCATACAGAATTACCTACTCTGGAATATTACGAGTATGTATGGGATTTCTAAAAATGTGAGTGTTAAATTAATGTAAACTATTTTTGCAGATACCAGAGCTTTTAACTGTTTTTGAAAAATCTGCCCTTAATAAATTTACAGTAAGAGGCCTTCCTTACTAGGCCATGGTCACATCAGCAACTACGTATCCAAGCAGTAGGTATATTGAAATGTATGGTATTAGCGACGATGCCACACCGTCGCCAAGTGAGTTAGGTACCATAAATTTCAATACTTACAGCTTGGACACGTTGCTGGTAACGCGGTCAATGAGGTTCTAGTGAGGCTGGGCTCTAACTTTTATAGAGAGCCGGTCGAGATTTTACAACGTTAACAGAAAATAATGGTACATTGTACCACATCCAACTTAATAGTTTAACATTATGTACAAATAACAAGGTCGGTTCTTCCATATCCGACAATCACAAGGGAAAGAAGAACAAATAATAAAGTCGGTAATACCATATACAACAGTAGTACTTGAAACGCAAGCAAGTAACAATGTGGGATGTGGTACATCCGACTCAAAATTATAATAATGCGCAGTTAATACTGTTGGATGTGCCGTTTGCTACAATGTTACCTGTTCAGTACTGTTTATACAACTTCCATACGAAAATTGAATAAAATATTAATTGTTAAAAAAAATACATTGTATTAAGCAAGCATGTTAATGTGAGATGCTATAAAAATATATATTTGTTTAATTGTATCCGTTTTAATGGAACATGTTTGTACACAAATCTTCAAATTATGTCATACATTGTCTTGAGATCTTTACCCGTTCCTTGATACACTAAGTCTACCATTATTTAGGGCAAGACATTATAGTTTCATTATTTTTATAAATTAATTGATCTTAAAGACCATATAATAAAATTGTATAACGCAACTTGGGCTCCTCCCGCTAACATGGCGGGAAGTGGTAGATACGACCGGCCGTCCCGCTCGCCCGCCCCGGGAACAGTGTCGCAACATACTTACCGACAGTGTTAAGCGGTCGCCATGAACAGATCCGACTTTTTTCCACAAGAAAAATCGGGAAATATTCATAATTAAGAGCTGAAACTTTCCTAACACCTTCCTTATTGATATTATGACCTTCTAGTGCAATAAACTGAAAAATGGCCAAAAGTCAGTTACGACATTGTTAATTGCTACAGTCGATATATTGCTTAACAAACTTGTATGGACTTGTTAATTACTGAAACATTACAGAAGTATGAGCATCCACATACATTTTGTGCTTTCGAAAACCATTTTGCTCCATCCATTAATTTTCCTTTAACTGAAAACTTTTAAATAATGTAGGTACTTGCGATTTATTAATATACAGACTATATTCTCCTGCCCTCTTCCCAGTTCAGCTGGGGTCGGGCCTCCTCGTACTTCGGCGCCAGGATATTCTATCCCGGGTTGTCGATGTGGTCAGGTTTTGGGCTTTCATCTCCTTCTCGATATTGGACCACCATGTTGCTGGTGGTCGTCCTCTTCCTCTCGATTGACTTGGGATGTGCATGTCTTTCTTTACCGCGTAGTCATCTTCTCGCCTCATAACATGCCCAAACCACCTCAGTCGGGTTTCCTTTAGCTTCTCTGCGATTGGTGCGACTTTGAAGGACCCTCTGATGTGCTCATTTCGCACTTTATCAAGGCGCGTGACACCACCAGCCCAGCGCAGTATCTTCATTTTGGCCACGTGCATTTGCTGTTCATGCGCTTTCTTCGTAGTCCAGCATTCTGAGCCATAACCTACATTAGTGCGGGTCTGACGACGGTCTTATATATTTTGCCTTTTGTTTTGATTGGCATTCTGGGATCACACAGTACACCAGTTAGGGATCTCCACTTTAACCATGCAGTGTTCACCCGATGTGTGACATCCTCGTCTACATTTGCATCTGTGTTTAGTACAGAGCCGAGGTATTTGAACTGTGAGACTTTAGGCAGCGGCGTGTTTTCGATAGTAATATCACAGCCTAGGGCATCTGTGCCACCGTAGTCACATTCCATATACTCAGTCTTTGTTCGGCTTATGCGTAGACCGTGACGTTCTATTTTGTCTACCCATCGGTTAAAAGTCCCCTGTAGGTCGGATGCGCTTCTTTATATAAGTGCTATATCATCTGCGTACAGAATGCACCACGGAGTCAGTCCCTGAATCTCACGAGTGATATAATCCATAGATATATTGAACAGTAGCGGACTAAGCGCTGACCCCTGGTGTTCACCCACCCTGACATGGAAATGTTTGCTAAGGCCAGCTGGGTTTTTGACCTACGTGAATACGTAAGTATACATGTCCTGAATTATGGTGATGTATGATTCTGGGATACATTGGGCGCGCAAAGCTTGCCAGACCAGTTTTCGAGGGACCCTGTCAAACGCTTTCTCAAGATCGATGAAAACAAAATACAGATTTTCTTTATTGTGGCGATGCTTTTCCATTAGTATGCGGATGGTTTGTATGACGTCTGTAGTTGATTTACCTGATATAAATCCAAATTGGTTGTCCGTTAAGCTAGTTCGGTGATTCGGGCGCCGATGACTCGCTCCCAAATTTTGAGAGTGTGTGAGGTAAGTTTTATTCCTCTGTAGTTATTACATTGGGCTATGTCACCTTTATTTTTATAAATCGGACAGAGAAAACTTGAGCGTCAAGAGTCGGGGATACTGCCTTCGATGAGAATCTTATTGAATAAGTCTGTGAGCCAGGGCATTGCATTATCTCCCAATTTCTTCCAGAGATCTGCAGGAACATTGTCTGGACCCATGCTTTTATGATTTTTCATTTTAGCAATGGCTGTTTTAATTTCAGCAGGGGGTATGATGTTTATGAGGCCCTGGACAGGGGGAATGGGTGGTAATTCTTCACTTGGATATTCTTCATGCAATAATTCCTTGTAATACTCTTCCCAGCGATTGTTTATATCATCATTTGAAGTCAGTAGATCGCCTTTACTATTTTTGACTTATTTGTTGTATTTGATGTCTAAAGTTGATTTGTGTCTTTGTTCGGCTATTTTAAATATTGTTTGATGATTATGAAATTGACCATTATTTGCTTTGGCCAGTTTCAACCTAGATAAATAATTAAATTAGATGTTTTTAACGATGCCTTTGTAGAATAAGGTATAATGTACTTGCACTACTAATCTTCTTCTTCTTAGCGTGCCGGGGATAAAAACTATAGCTTGAATACACACACACGAGCAATGAAAAAAGTTATGTTACATGGAACGTCAATGGCAGGTTGATCTTTTTCATTGCTCGTGAGCATACGATAGACATTTAGCTGAGGGCTGATTTTACAATAATCAGATAAAAGTTATATGACGAATAAAAATGTTACTGTTTCTGTCTGATACAAATATTCAGACGTAACATCATCAGAATTATTCCCCAGATAACTTTTATTTGCCTATTGAAAAATCAGCTCTAAGTAGACTAAAGTTTGATACTCTTATTCGATTGGTGTTACAGTATCTGAATAAAGCTCGCATTCAAACCGTAGTACAGACTCATACAGACTACAGACAGACCCTCACAAGGCACAGAGATAATGAAATAGTCTCTGAATAGGATGTGCCAGTTTCATTACCTTAATGTCCTTAATGGGATCATTTTGACTATGTATCTCGTGATTGTAGATAGGTATACGAAGTCACAAACAGATTGTTGAAAGCCAGAAAGTTCCGTAAACAATGCGATATCCTAACTATATAATATTATAAATGCGAAAGTAACTGTGTCTGTCTGTCTGTCTGTCTGTCTGTCTGTCTGTCTGTTACTCTTTCACGCCAAAACTACTAAACGAATTTGAATGAAATTTGGTATACATACGGTCTAGACCCTGGGAAAGAACATAGGCTACTTTTTATCCCGGAATTCCCACGGAAAAACTTTTTAAGGCGAAGCGAAGCGCGCGGGAACAGCTAGTTCCTAATAAAAACCATAAACAACAATAAAAAGTATCGCATTTCAAAAATGTTCAACTGAGTACTTTAACAAAACATACAAACTCCAGCCAGCCTAGGTGTTTTTGCAAAAAGTGAAATGGAAAAAATATGTTTCATTTACTCGAGCAACTCGTGTATACAAGTAGAACTTTTGACACGGCATGAGTGCGGAGTACTGCGGAGCGCTGACAAAAACTGTACAGAACTTCTAGTGTACTGTGAAATAGTGTTGTGCTAAAGGTGTTTTTTGCATGACTGTGTAGACAGTGTGTAGACATACGCTTTTGTAATATTTCAAGAGTTTTGACAGATATCAGAGATATTTGGTAGAAGTTTGAAAGTGCGCGTTTTGATGTAGGGAATTCACATGGGTAACTCAGATAAGTGTGAATGGTATTTTTGTCTGTGGTATTGCATTGAGGAAGATGAAGATTATGTGATTATGGTACATATTAGAAGCCAAACGCATCGCACGTTTGTTTTTTAGAAAAGTGACTTGATAAAAAAAAATATCTATGCGTCTGAAAGAAAAGATAGTCAGTTGGTCACTGATACTGTAGTTCCACCATCTACCAGACTAATAAATAGCTTTTAATTAAGACAAAAAAACAGCAAAAAGGTCTTACGGAGCAATGTTTGCAACATGAGTCGGGCAACTTGAGAGTGTCGCGTAATGCCATTACTGGTAATGACGTCGTTACTGCCCCGACTGCACTGAAAGGCGTAGCAATTAAATTTAATATGATACTCCATTCGCTTGCACGCAAATGCGTTTCGGAAATGCGCCACCTGGTTTTTTTGCCTTTCGAAGTTTTGCCGCGTAGTGCAGGTGTAGGCTGCGGCTACGAACGATGCTTGGAGGTTCTTGTGTTTTATGATGTTGATAGAAAAGTCAGAACACAAGTCTTATTACTTACTTACTAAAAAGAAATCAAAAAAATACCAAGTTAGGTAAGTAAAGCAATTATTTATAATTTAGTACTCTGTATTTTTTTACAGAAAAGCACCAAATTTTACCTATATTTCTCTTTACTTCATCATCATCATCATCATCAGCCTATAGCAGTTCACTGCTGGAAGAAGGCCTCTCCCAAAGCTTACTTTATAAAATATGTAAATTATCAATCTTAATTTTTTTTAAATACACCAACAAAAATATGATGAATCATCATCAGATCCTCAGTACAAGGATACAAGGCACAAAATATCCTCAAAATCACTCACAAAGCTCCTTTTCTCTGTTAAGCTTTGATGCCCGTGACGGAGCTAGCCCAAACATTTATGAAGCACCGGGGTCATTTTCAGTGAGCCAATCGAAGGCATTTGACAATAGACCCCTGCTGGCATAGAATAAGAGCACTGTGCACGAGTCCGCTAAATAGAAGAAATATGGACAATGTGACAACTCGCACTCCGTCGTTTGAGTAGTGGCGAGTAAAAGCAGATTTGAGGTGAGCGTCGGCCTTTCGGCATCGTAAGCAACGGACGCATCGCATTCAGTATACGCACTTGTGTAAGTTATCAAAAAAGTGCGTCCACTTCATCGGCATTGCCGACGCCGTTTCTCCATACATTTATGAAAATCCGTTTGTGCAGATATTAACGATACCGATAGTTAGATATGTTTTTTTTTGCATGAGTTGGACGCTTACCTTACTATTATACTAGTGGAAGTAACATGAACGATGTGAATACTCGCGAATATTGGTCATATCAAGTCGAGTCAAGCACCATCCGTCAATACAATGCATATTGCGCCTCTAACATTAAATAGCAGACTTGGTACTTATGTCGATCACAATACTTTATCGACCAGCCTACATTTGACCCCCGATTAACCTTGCAAATCGTTTCCCCCAGAAAGGAACGGGATATAATCAAAGGTCGATGTTCACTGGACTGTTTTCAATGGCTATGATAATGCGCTGTATGATATTGAGTCCTGTGTCTATTGTGATACGCCGAAAAATACATTTTAACATGTAAGTGTATTTTTTTATAGATCACTGATGTGATAATATTTCACTGTGTGTATATATTATATTATAAAATATATATGTCTGTCACTAGGTGACTACACACAGAAAGACTGTAAAATATACTTTCTACCTAAGTTAATATATTTTTTTGTATCTGTCCAACAAAGATTTTTCCGAAGCAGTATTCATGCAATATGTTTGCGTTATTACAAATGTCTTACCTCTGACAATCATCTTTCCTTTACCTACTCATATTTGCAATAGTATTCCAACTCTGATAAGATATTCCATCAACGTTTTATTCTCAACCCGTCAGCCTGACCGTTCTCGGCAAATCTAAAAGCTATTTGACATTGCAAATATTAGGCCATTTTGATATACAGAAAGTAAAACCACTCAAGAAGCAATTTCTTATTTTGGAGATCCTTATAAAAAGGTAAGAAACACATAACCATATAAATTTACTAAAGTAAGCCTCTGTCATTTGAATAGACTTATCTGACTCAATGACAATTTTATTCAGCTTGCAAACTGTAATTCATGGATAATGCAATTTTTCCTTCAACTGACACATATTTGATTGGACTGATATTCGTTCAGTTACCATTTCTATCGTTATTATTGACAGGTAATAATTTATTTCAGAGATCTATTCTTGCTTTATTTTCTACAGCAAATGCTAAGCTGGTGTCTATTTGACGCTCGATGAGCCAGTGTGTCAAATAAATGTTTCTTTATCTTTCTCTATCCACTTGAATCTAGAACAGGGATGTCTAAATGAGAGAACGGAACTGTATTATATTAAACTACAGTAAAATACAATACACACTTAACCAGTTCAGTCCGGCTAAACGTCATTGTGGCAAATGGCCGAATAAATTGGTCGTGGCAGTTAATAATAAAAAGGGTCGGAGAGTTTTCGGGTTGTGAGTGGACGCACCTGACGCAGATGTAGAGCTGGCCATGGATAATGTGACCTGCATTAGCGTTTTCCACTGTAAAGGGCTGAAGGAAATGTATGTTGTAAAAAGGGTATAGTGTACATATAGTACCTATATAGTACGTAAGCCGAAACGGGGTGACTCAGGAGGTAATTTTGAACAATGTTGGTTCTACGACTTTTGGAAATTCGGGAAAATAAGATGAAAAATCAGCGCATCCTGGCCTAGCCAGCGAATGACGCAATTGTGACTGGCTATTACTTTCACCGCGGTCTAGTGTTTGTAACCGATGGAAACGCTAAGAATTAGAGAATTACAGGAATGTAGGTAATATCCCCCTTATTCATAAAAAAAATGTTTTGCCCCTCTCTTTCAAAGAACAAATTGTTCTCTGTCAGAGAGTGACAGAACAGTTCAATAGCTAATGCGTCCACTAACTTTTTTATGAATAAGGGGGTTAGTCTTTACCCGCGCGCTATAAATAGGTACTTGCCTCAACATTACAGACTCGGTAAATTAGTCTCATAGATGCTACTTATAGAAGAACGCGCACTAGCAGGCGCACGAGTCACATTTACAAAATACAGGGAGGGCCAGTGAAAAGTTTAAATTTATAAATTCACAGAAAAAAACTATCCTAACTATATAATATTATAAATGCGAAAGTAACTGTGTCTGTCTGTCTGTCTGTCTGTCTGTCTGTCTGTTACTCTTTCACGCCAAAACTACTGAACGGATTTGAATGAAATTTGGTATACATATGGTTTAGACCCTGAGAAAGAACATAGGCTACTTTTTATCTCGGAATTCCCACGGGAAAACTTTTTAAGGCGAAGTGAAGCGCGCGGGAACAGCTAGTTAGAAATATTTCAAAAATCTTTTTTTAATATAACGTCAGAAGTCGGGTTTTTTTTTTTAAATAATGACTTCGGCATTCTTTTTGTTCTGTCAATTTTTTCAATTTAAACTTTTCACGTGCCCACCTTGTAGTTAGGATTATCATTAATTCATTTTATAATTTAAAAGTGAGCCATTTTGCGTTAATATTACCTGATCATATACATAAAAAACTTGTTGACATTCGTATTCTAAAAAGGGTTTCAATATACTCTGCACTCGTATGTATAAGTACAATAATGTACATTATGTATAAAAAATATGTAATGAATACTTACTACAAAAGTACCTATAATATTAAAAAAATATTATGTATGTTACCTAGTTACAACACGAGAGAAAATGAGTAAAAAATGCTTGAAATCATTAAATATAAACGAGTGCTATTAGATGCTTGCAGGGAGCTCTACATTAAAAAGTTCTGCTTGTAGTGGCTGCACAAAAATTGCTCAAAGTTTTCCTGTTACATAGCTTAGCATACCAACTTGCATGTTTGGAATGCTGAAACTCTGGAAGTGTGCTTAGAACGTACAACTTGGGCACATTTTTGGGTTAATTATTTTTATGCCCTCGCATGCTTTGTCTAACAAAGTTTTGTATAGGGAAGTACATAACATGTTGCGGTGTTTTTGATGATAGTCGTTGTAAAGTTTTAGGTTTAATTAAATTTTTATGATAATTATAGTTTTTGATTTTATAATGGCGATTTGTCAAGTAGATATTTTTCGAAATAGGTAGATTTTTAGCGAAGTAAATCTTTTGCAGTCATTCAGCGAACTCGTCGTTTAGCTATAAACTGGAGTACAAAAGAAATACTCTATCGTATTTCTTGTTCACAAACATCCGTAGTCGAGCGAGCCTCAGTGATCGTAACTGATCACTAAGGTTAAGCAACAACTTACACGGTCAGCCATTGGATGGGTGACCGATTTCAAGTGGTTCTTTTCTGGACGCTTCCGTGCTTCTACGGCACGTTAAGTCATGGGTCCCGGTTGCTGCTTCGGCAGCACTTGTTAAGCCTAGTCAGAGGCCTTCGGGCAGCTTGAAAACATCTGACAGTCGGGTTGCCCACTTACCCGACAACTCTCTCAGCACAAGCTTGCTTGTGTTGGGGTCCACCAACCCGCTCTAGGCCAGCGTGGTGGTCTAGGCCTAAAACCCTTCCCTCATTGGAAGGAGCCCCTTCCCCAGCAGTGGGAACGTGATGGGTCGTGATGATGATGAGTTCTTTTTACTTCTTCTGTTTTTGTATACCTATTTAGACTTTTCACGCCAGACCCAAAATCAATTTTAGGTAGATAAGAATAAAAATTAAATTATAAGCTAGACAACACACTTCAATAAAATAACTATGTTACACAAAGTTTGGTATAAATAAATAAATAAATAAATAAATAATGAATGAAACTACCGAATATGTTGGATGCTGATTTATTACTGGCTGAGGTAGCTACAACTTATGCTTAGCTATGTGTATCTATATGTAGGTATACTATATACGCATGTACATACAGCGCACTCCTCCCACATCAGTTTGGAAACCTACCAAAACAGACAACAGTAAGTTAGTTATAATATTTACAAAAATCAACATTTATACTACACAATAAATAATAATATACAATCTTATAAGTACTTATAACTATCTATAGTAGGTATTATTTAAATACGGCTTATACCTAACACATCAACTTACAGCTGGTTAATTTAATTACTAACTAATCTATTGTTTGTAATGGACTTCTTTGCGAGGCCTTAAATTATATTTATGGTGGTTACCACCAGAACCCTCTCTGTCTCCCCCCTCTGTCGGCGGAGGCCCCTCGGTCTCAGCCGCGGGGCCAGGCCCGGCCGGCTGCTCCGGCGGCGGCGCGGGAGGCGCGGCGCTCACCTCTGACCTCACAATACACTCATCCTCATTAACAACATTTTCGCAGTCAACAAAATCTTCATTAGTTACAGTTTCAGTAATTGTACTTGAACTTTGTGCATCTAATGAGGGAGGCATTGGTACATTTTGAGGTTCATTACAAGTAACATGAAGTGACTCGTCTCCAGACTCTCCAGGTAAGAGTGTGGATGATGATGATGATGATGAATCTTGTAGTAAAATTGTACTATCATCGTTTTGGGAATGATATTTCCTTAGTTGATCGATGTGTCTTTTACACATACCGTAATCACCTTCCACATTAACCATAAACATTCTATTACCTAATTTACTCACTATTTTTCCTACTCGCCAAACCGGTTTACGGGATACATAACAGCGAGCCCAAACCTTCTGACCTATGCAAAAATGAGTTTTGTTTACACTGATGCATTGTTGTTTATCGTGTTTATCTGGTAGTATTAGATCGAGTCTGCCACGCAATTCTCGGCCGAACATCAACTTGGCGGGCGACTCGTGCGTGGAACAATGAGCACTACTGCGATACTCGAACAAACAAGAGGACAGTTTTTCGATAATGAATTCTAACGACGCGGTGTTATGGTTGGCTAATATGCTCTTTAGCATTTTTTTACAGGTCTTTACAGAATTTTCTGCTTGACCATTAGAGCACGGGTGATAAATAGGTGAAGTTAGGTATTTTATACCGTTAAGTTTACAGAAATGCGTAAATTCTTCGTTATTTATCTTAGGATCATTATCCGATACCAGCATTTTTGGTAATCCGAACGTATAAAACATTGATTTTAATTTCTTAATTAATGTTGCAGTAGCCGTGTTACACATGTGCACGCATTCTACCCACTTGCTATAGCTATCGATGACCACTAGGAACACCTTCCTGTCTAGCTCCATGTAGTCTATGTGGAGGCGGTCCCAGGGCGCGCGCCCGGGCGGCCAGGCGGCGGGCGGCGCGCGCGGCGGCGCGGCCCGCAGCGCGCTGCACGTGTCGCACGCTAGCACGGTGCGGGTGATGTCACCGTCGATACCCGGCCACCACATTTTGCTGCGGGCTAAACTTTTAGTTTTTACAACCCCTAAGTGGCCTTTATGAAGTTCGATTAACATGCGCTCCCTATGTACCTGCGGAATAATTAGTCGATGCCCGCGCAGTAAACATCCATCGTCCACATCCAAATCACTTTTGCATTTGAAGTATGGCAGTATTTGTTTACATTTTATTTTCCGTGGCCATCCATTGCGCATGTACTTAATTACCGTCTGTAGGACCTTATCTGACGACGTCGCCGCTTGCATGTCAGTAAACAATAGAGGTAGGTTATCATTCTTAATGTAGTTCAAATAAGAACCATTTTCCCCTAGATCAGTTCCAGATATTTTGCTATCTATTGGTGCCCGAGAACAATAATCGGCAACTAAATTTTTTTCGCTCGACACATACTGTATGTCGTAGTTATATGCCGACAAGAATATAGCATAACGTTGAAGACGCGATGCTGTCATGACCGATACTCCTTTATTTTTACCGAAAATGGCTATTAATGGTTTGTGATCGGTTTTTAGGACAAAGGGAATATTTCGACCGTATAAATACTGGTGGAAATATTTCACGGCAAAAATTATAGCCGTCGCCTCCTTATGGATTTGGCTATAGTTCTTTTCGCTTGGGGCGAGTGATCTCGAGGCGAAGGCGAGCGGTCGCTCGTGTCCCTCCGCGCCCTGCGCCAGCACGGCGCCCAGCCCGCCCGGGCCCGCGTCCACGGCCAGCACGAGCCGCGCGCCCGGCTCGTAGTGCGCCAGCGCCACGTCCGCCGCCAGCGCGCGCTGCACCTGCCGCATCGCCTGCTCGTGCTGCCCGCTCCACACCCACTCTGCGTCTTTACGCAACAATTCATAAAGAGGACATAAAATTGAAGATATCCTAGGAACAAAATTGCGATAGTAATTTATGATTCCAAGGAATCTTTTTAAGTCCGATACGTTATTGGGGCGTGGGGCAGCTAAAATAGCTTCTACCTTTTTTGGACAGGTTCTTACACCGTGCTTATCTATCACGTAACCGAGATACGTAATGCTTTGTTGGAAAAATTCACATTTTTGTTTTTGTAACTTCAATCCTGCATTTTTAAATCTCGCTAATACCTCCCGAAGCCGGCGCAGATGCTCCTCCCGCGAGGGCGCGGTGACACACACGTCGTCGAGCCAGCAGCTCACTCCATCTATGCCTGATAACAAGTTCTCCATAGTTCTCTGGAATATAGCGGGCGCATTCGCCAGCCCATAGACCAGACGGGTGTACTTGAATAGGCCGCGCGGTGTATTGATGGTGGTAAGCTCCTGTGAGTCATCAGAAAGCACAAATTGGTTATATGCATTACTGAGGTCAATTTTGGTGTATCGCTCACCCCCACCAATATTTGCAAATACCTCTTCAATACGGGGCATAGGGTACTTGTCTATGTGCATGTCTTTATTGAGGGTTATCGAATAGTCGCCAGCAATTCTAACTTTTCCGTTTTCTTTCAACACCGGAACTATAGGTGTTGCGTAATCGGAATTAGTTACAGGAACTAATATGCCTAAACTAGTTAGCCGCTTCAACTCGTCATTTACTTTTTCCTTAAGCGCAAACGGTACATTTCTAGGTTTGAAAAATTTAGGTTGTACGTTATCTTTTAGACGAAGGGTAACCTTGAACTTATTAAACGTGCCCAACTCATCCTTCCATAGATCAGAAAACTCGGTTGCAATTTGTTTTGCATCATTTTCGTAATCATCGTTAATTTCTATATTGTTGTTCCTAGCTGTTGTAAACTGTAATGAAAATTTTGACAAAAAATCTCGCCCTAATAGTGGAGGACCGCCATTTTTTATTACGTACAATTTTATTTCCTCGCATTTATCCTCATAAGTAATTCTAGCGGTGAAATAACCTAAAGGTTTTATTTTATGGCCATTGTATACACATATTTTTATTAAACTTTCATTTAGAACCACAGTAGGAAAATTCTTTGTATAAAATAACTCTGATATTACAGATATAGCCGAACCCGAGTCTAATTCCATGTTAAATGTATTACTATTTATATCAACACATACAGTAATAGGTGGATAAGTTTCATACCTTAAGTTATACATCATGCATTCCTTACAATCATCACAGTCTGAGTTGGATTGATCCTCCATGTCTAGGTTATTAACCCGCACTTTGCACAATTTTTTCATGTGACCTTTTTTACCACACTTTTTGCAACGACTATTTTTATATCTGCACTTTTCACTTGAATGGTTTTTTAACCCACACACTGAACAACGCAAGCCCTCTTCAATATCGCGCTGGTAGACGGAGCGGGCGGCGGCGGGCGCGCCCCCGGCGGCCCCGGCGCCCCCGTCGCGGCGCGCGCGCTCGCTCGCCGCCCGGTACACCGGCTCCTGCTTCACCGACGCCCCTGCGCCGTCCATCACCATCGCCTTGGCTTGCCGCGCACTCTCCGCCTGCTCCGCTATCTGCAGCGCGCTCGAGAAGGTCAAGGTGGAGGCGCTCTGCTCGAACAGCTTGTCCCGCTCGGGCCCCAAGCCCAGGCCGAGGACGAAACGGTCCCGCAGAACCATTTCCAGGGCGGAGTCGAAGTCGCAATAACTCGCTAGACCCCTTAGTCGCGCCGCCCAGTCTCCCAACGTTTCGCCTGGACTTCTGGTCGCACCATAAAACCTTGCCTTGTCCGCAAAGGTGCACCGCTTCGTTATGAAGTGATTGTCGAGTACCTTTATCAGCTCCTCGTACGACAAATTATCTAAATCCTTCGGATAGACCAAGTTACGTAACAAACGGTAAGTCTCATCCGACAGGTGGGTAATGAGCACGGCACTTTGATTACTCACACTGAAGTTATTAATTTTGATAAACTGTTGTAAACGTCCCTTAAATATTGACCATTCACCAGTCTTGTGGTCGAAATTAGAAATACTTCCTAAAAACGACATTTTAAACGCAAAACGTAATTTTCGTACAATATTACACAAACGCGGGTACTTTTATAATCCTCGTCGCCAGTGGAATGAAACTACCGAATATGTTGGATGCTGATTTATTACTGGCTGAGGTAGCTACAACTTATGCTTAGCTATGTGTATCTATATGTAGGTATACTATATACGCATGTACATACAGCGCAGGTATAATAAGAATTTCACACCAAATAAATTGTGAAGTGTAACAGATGCTCATAACCAAAGTTTCGGTATAGTAAGTTGATATTTATGAGTGTATTATACTATACCGTGAGCGCCAAACTTACCGCGTAAGCCTCGGTCTTATGTGGACTTTAAACATACACGATGCTAGTTTTATTATGAATTATGACTACGTACTTACAAGTTTGTATAAGTTTTTATTTTATTTATTTACGACAAGCGGAGGAAAGTGGTTGGATGAGGAAGGCCGAGGACCGAGTGTTGTGGCGCTCCTTGGGAGAGGCCTATGTCCAGCAGTGGATGATTTTTGGCTGATGATGATGATAATGATGACGACAAGAAATATCCGGCCAAAGGTTACATTGTGTAAGACAGGTCAAAGTCTGGTATTTTGACCTGTTTTCAGGTCTTTTCTCTTTCAATCTCTTGTAAAATTAGTATTAAATGAGGTTTTTATTGAAGAAACAGATGGAACAATAATTACTTAGCGGCTTTGTACAAATTAGTCAATTATCCGGCGTGGTCAGGCCTGTAGAATCAATTAACACGCTCTAAATACAAGGCGAAAATGAACACTATTCCTAAAACAATAAGATCATAAGATAAGTTCAAGGTTGTAGCATACCACAGGGTAGATTCCTGGCTCGAGAAATAAAAATATATTTGAAGGTCAATGTCATGGCAACAGTCGCGATCGATAGTCTTTTGTTTTATGATTAAAAGGAGCGTTTATAATGGTAGAACTAACAGTGAACAAAGATAACACTTCCTGCGACACGCGTAGATACACAGATTTACCAACATTATAATTATCATCAGTTTCTGGGTACGTATTTTCAGCATTTTAATTATTTGGTTTGGGGAAAAAATACATTAATGAACAATGTATCAACCATGGCAAACAGAGTAATTACACACTTACATACATAAATTAAATATACTGACGACTGTAATCCCCTCCAGAGGTGACTCGCAAGCGAGCGACCCGCTTATTGCTGTACATTTGCACACAAAAGTGATAGATCGCGAGCGAGCGGTATCTCCTTAATTCATAATTAGGTAATTCTAATCTATTCGTGTCATTTAATACTTGTATTTTTCAAGGTTTTTATCATATAACAATATGCATAGACTTCAAATACTATCAGCTTGAACCTCCCAACACATTTTCATGCCAAAAGACCTATCAATTTCAGCACAATTTTACGGCGGAACACAAGCTAAGTTGGCCTACATTCGCATCGTGTAAACGCGCTCGCCACTCGTACTATATCGATCGGCCTTTGAATGACGCTAGCGCAGTATCACAACTAAAGAGGTTAGGCACACACGTGTTTTTCGAACGTTTATAAGCTTAATTTGTGTGTTACTCAACTATGGCTAAGCCAGTGTGTTTAAATGACATAAGCAAGGAGGATTTGAAGAAGTTTTTGGGCTCTTTCGATCATGTTTTCTCAGATTGTGATGGTGAGTTTAATAAAATATGAATTTATGGCTAATGTAAACATAGCATGTTGTGTTTATCTATTAATAATCTGTGGCCTAGACTACTGGTATATTTGCTTTGATTTTTTTCTACTTATATATTTTGCTTATCTTATATCCTATGCTATAGAACACATTATAAAATTGGAACATCTAATTCATAAACTGACTTTTATTAATAATGTTGAGGAAGAGATGCCAAAGTATGAGTAATTTTCATTACCAGCACAGTTATAATTAGGTGAGGTGAGACTGATGTTGCGTCAACATTGCGTGAAACAGCTGACTTAAATATCTGGGGGGGTATCGCGAAGTCAAAACAAAGTAACATTAGTGTCAAATGCAATATATTTTGAATCCGAAATCGATGTCGCGTTAGGTGGCATGTTCTGTGTGTTTCATTCGACAACGCTAACTTTGAAACGTGTAAAAGATGACAGAATTATTTTTCTGTTACTGTGGGGTTACCACCACCGAACATTCGATATTAACAATGAAAATCTGACGTAATTTATCTGGTTCAGACAGATGAACGACGCTGCCTATGGATTTTTAATTGCTTATGTGTCGGTGATGGTATGGTAGCTGGTACCTAGCCCTAAATGAGATCAACGATTATCTTAACCGAAGCCGGGGAATCAGAACCCACTTAAATATTGTAGGTATTGTATCTAGGACGGAATCTCGCGACGGTACTCCAGTAATGATTATAATTTATTTATGGTATGTGTTTAAATGAAGTTGAAGGTGAAGATGATTAAATACAAACATAATGTATAATAAATTCTAATAGAGTGCAGTGATAGTAAAGATAAGTAGGTAGTTGTCACTGTAATAAAGTTACAATACCTAGTTATGGAGTATGTTTTCCTTGTTAGTAAATTACCTTGACAATGTGGCATAGATAATTTAAAATTAAATATTTACTTAACTAAATATACGAAGGATATTTCAGTCAGTTTATTCACTGAATTATAAGGTACTAGCTGTTCCCGCGAGCTTCGCTTCGCCTTAAAAAGTTTTCCCGTGGGAATTCCGGGATAAAAAGTAGCCTATGTTCTTTCCCAGGGTCTAGACCATATGTATACCAAATTTCATTCAAATCCGTTCAGTAGTTTTGGCGTGAAAGAGTAACAGACAGACAGACAGACAGACAGACAGACAGACAGACAGACAGACACAGTTACTTTCGCATTTATAATATTAGTTAGGATTTTGTAAAGTGAAATAAATGTTTTCCAGTAAAAACAAAAAATATATATACCTGTTTTAAGTAACCCTGTTTCAATTTATTAACAAGAATAAACCGGAAAACAAAAATATCTCAGAAAATAAATACCTATAGGTACATTTCTTGATAATTTTAATAACATACATAGGTACCATTATGTTTTCAATCTTTTAAAACAACTTTGATAAGCTATAATATCACAGCGTGTACGTACGTAGATGTAGGTATGGAGAAAACCCTGTTATTAACTATGCACATCATCACGACCCATCACGTCACCACTGCTGGGGCACAGGTCTCCTTTCAATGAAGGAAGGGTGTAGGCCTAGTCCACTACGCTGGCCTAGTGCGGGTTGGTGGACAACTAATATGCACAAACTTAAGTAATTAATAAAAACCATATCTTTTTTAGGAGTAATTTGGACAAAAGCGCCCATGCCTGGCTCTGGGGACTTCTTCAAAGTGATGCAAGAGCTGGGCAAGACTGTGCATTTTGTATCAAACAACAGCATCAGAAGTAAAGCCGACTACACCGCCCTGTTCGACGCAGTCGGCCAGGAGAAAGGGTTTGTGAGTATGTATTGTAATTAATCTTCTAAATATTAACCCCTGAATCCATAGAACGAACCGTCAGTTTGCAGAGCCGCGAGCACAGGATTCGAAGCCTCCGTTTACGTTGCGTACCGTCAAAATGTAACGCAAATTTGTTAGTTCCAAAAGTGGCATTTGTTTTTTTTCATATTTTTGTGTAGATTCGAAAATAGTATCGAATCCTGTGCTCGCGGCACTGGAAGCTTGCAAGCGTCATCATGATACTTGAATGTTGATGTTTCTGTGAACATAAACAGTTGAACATCGAGTATCACGATGACTTTATGATTTCCAAAAAATGACTATAATGCCTAAAACAATGCGGACTTGGAATTTTATAGTTTTTCGACTACAGCTATTTAATTTACAAAACAGTGTATACTGCATGAAATCAATTGAAAAAGCGATTTGTAGTAAAAACTCGACCTGCTTACTAAGTACATTTGTTGCTATAAAAATTGCTTTATTTTTCCTATTCGAATAAAGTTTGTCAAACAGACATACGGATATGAAGTAACATTAAGGGCCACTTGCACCAACATATTAAATCTTAGTAAATCTCGATTTAGTGTCAAATTTTATAATTATGGATTGACTTTTCTTAAATCGAGATTTGACACTAGGGGGCACTTGCACCAACATATTAAATCTAGCTTTAGTGTTTAATCTCGATTTAGTGTCAAATTTTACATGGATTGACGTTTCTTAAATCGAGATTTGACACTAAATCTAGATTTAAATGTTTGTGCAAGTGGCCCTAAATGTAGATTCTAAGGGTGACTTGCATAACAAAGTTAATCAAAATTAAATCTATGACCTCTTGCTCTGACATTATACTGTCAGAGCAAGAGACAAACTATTTAATTTTGATTAACTTTGTTATGCAAGTCACCCTAAGAATTTAGTTATGTCATACGGCTACTGAATGACATGCAAACTAAGAACTAAAAATTCATAAGTCATTAATCAACAATAACATAATTATTTAATTTCAGGACCGGCTAACAATACCATCCATAGCAATAGTTGAGTACTTAAAGTCAGTGAATTTTAATAAAACTATTTATTGCGTTTCGTCTATGGGCACAATCAACGTGCTAGAGGCAAATGGGTTCAAATGCAAGTATGGGGTAAGTTAACAACAATCTTGACGCTAAATCATCATCATCATCAGCTTTCTATCGCCCACTGTTGGGTAACGCTAAATACGTAACCGGCAGTAGGTATACTTCACTCCAAATAGCATAGTCAAAAGGTCAAATAAAGGCATGGTGACAACCATTAGAGATGATTTATTTTGAATATCGATATACCTAACGATCAATAGATAATTTTGACTACACAAGAGCGAGAATCTCAGTATACGTTAGTATCATAGGTCGTCACATCAGTTGAACATAATTATTTGTAACGATTCTGAAGGCACCAATTTTTTGTTTGGCCCAGTAATCCCTGACCGTGAACTTCTTTTCGACCACCTTAACAAGATCCAATAGACAATCAAGTAAAGTACCTGTGCTTTTAGTACCTATATAAGTAAGCATTTTAAATTAGAAATAAATTTAATCGCTTTCAAAATATTTCATCGTTTTGAAATATGAATACGCCTCCGGGCCCCTTGTTGTTGAGGGCATTTTGTTGTTGGCGAATTTAATAATCACGCTGATGCGGCGCTGTACGAAGCTAAAGCGATCGTCGATCTGAAACAACCTGATAGCTTAGCGCTGACGCTTCATACAAACTGTTATCAGCGCTGACGGTCAGCGCCGAATCAGCATGACTATTTTAAACCAGACGCTGATGATTATTACATCTGGATTTCATCATCATCACTCTTCCACAGCCAGACTCGTGTCCAGAAGACTATCACGACTTCGCGCAGTTCGGCGAGGACGACCCCGATATAGGAGCGGTGGTATTCGATAGCGACTTTAAAGTGAATGTGCCGAAATTGCAAAAAGCCTCCACGTACCTGAAACGGGCTGAAGTGCTCTTTATATGCGGTGCTTCGGACCGGCTAGTGCCTTTGAAGGCAGGCTGCTTGGGGATCGGTGAGTGAAGATGTAGGCTTTGATGTCCAGAATATGGATGGAAGCTTTCGATTTGTTAGGTTCTCGAGTGCGTCTTTTGTTGTGATTTGGGAGTCGCGGTTCAGAGGTTTGAGGATGGAAATTACTGGAATATTAAATATTATGTGGGTTTACTGGGTTTATTTATGTCACAGAAATTTATTTAAAAAGCTAAATCGTTAATAATAAAATCTTTTTTTAACCACACTTACTGAAGGTAGGTGAATACTCGTTATCAGGTTCAATTATACACTAACAATATTCAATAAGTTGATCATTTTGAGACCAGGGCCCTGAGTGTGAGTTTTTTAACCTATCGAGAAGTGAAATCGAAACGCAAATTTGTATGGCGTTTTAGACACGCCACCTAGTGGTGAGTAGCTGTACTAGCTCCGCGCCATACAAATCTGCGTTTTCGATTTCACTTCTCGACAGGTGAAAAAACTCACACTCAGGGCCCTGCTTCTGAAATGTGTAGAAAACGAAAAATAAAATCATACCTGCAGCCTGGTTTAATTATAGTTTTACACAAAACAAACATGTGAAGAATTATAATTAAATTATTCCAGATAATTTATTAATTACACTTTATTAATTCCACAGGTCCAGGAGCGTTTACTGAAATGGTCCGTGATATAGTGAAGCGTGATTTCACATTGTTGGCCAAACCATCGCCAACGTTTGGCCACTTAGCTATGAAAAGAGCCGGGGTCACCGACCCGAGTAGGGTACTGTTTATTGGTGACATGTAAGTTATTGTTTATACATGCTTATTAGAATTTTAAGATATTACAGACGCACTAGGCCAGCGTGGTGGACAAAAACCCTTCCTTCATTGGAAGGACACCCGTGCTCCAGTAGTGGGGATGTGATGGGTCGTGATGATGACAGCAGACGCATAAGTTTACTGTCTTACCTATATCATAAACAGTCTTGATTTTTTTATTCACGCTCTGTTTCGCAGACAGTGTCCACTATTAATACTTGCACTACTCAACTTATCCTTATCGTGTCGGTGAAAAATGACAATAAGAGCTAGACTTAAGCGTGTCACTGTTTTACAATGATAAATCAAAATTTGACACTTTTATAAGGCGTTTCACAGCCAATTTACAGTCGTTAGCATGTGTTTTAGAAACAGGTATTGGTATATTTATATCAGGAACTCGAGTGTCTCTCAAGTAAGGTCCTTTCCGTCACTCTTATTTAATCTTCATATATATATTTTTTCAGGATCGAGCAAGACATCGGGCTCGGCAGAGCGACAGGGTTCCACACGCTGCTAGTCCTCACCAACCACACCAAAGAGGAAATGCACGCCAACTCCATACAACCAGAGTACTACGCAAGTTGCCTGGGAGACATTGTGCCTCATTTGAAACAGCTACTTTCGAATTAAATGTATTGTATAATTAATAACTAATAATTAACTAATAAAATATGTTTGTAACGAAGAAGCTTAAACATCATTTGGCAGATTTACGGTAAGCGTAGCAATCTATCGATGTAATTAGTATCGTTAAAAAACAGGTCATCATAAATGTGTGGACGGCGTCGGCAATGCCCAAGAAGTGGACGCATTTGATGTGTGAATTTCTACAAGAATACAGAATGCGTTGCGTACGATGCCGAAAAGTGGACGCTTACCTTTATAGGGCACTAGCTGTTCCCGCGCGCTTCGATTCGCCTTAAAAAGTTTTCCCGTGGAAATTCCGGGATAAAAAGTAGCCTATGTTCTTTCCCAGGGTCTAGACCGTATGTATACCAAATTTCATCCAAATCCGTTCAGTAGTTTTGGCGTGAAAGAGTAACAGACAGACAGACAGATAGACAGACACAGTTACTTTCGCATTTATAATATTAGTTAGGATTAGGATTAGGATTTGACAGCGCTATATACCTGGTACGTCTGTCTGTTGAATACGACGTTTTGGTTGTAAGACCCATTCTGTGTTTTAGCTTATAATGATGAATATGGTGATCTATGTATAAATTTATCTACCTATTATCTATGTGTAGGTAAGTAGTTTGTGTTTCTCTGGAATACGTGAAAGTAAATAATTAGTTTGAAAAGTGACTGGATTGTGCTTATTATGTATTTAGTTTATGTATTTCTTTTGAGAGCAAGAAAAAAGAATCACTGGAAATAACAAGGTAAATAACATCGACCAATCAGTGTTTTTACAAATACTTACATAATAATATACATTATTATTTTCTCCTTTCTGGAGTAATATTGTTTAATTTACTTGATTTAAATGGGGTATTGAAATTGTATACGTTCATAAAATATGTACTTACTACTACTATTATACCTATTAAAATTATTGTTAAACTTCCGATTGTAAAACTAACTTTTACTAAGTTTAAGTACCTACGTAACTAGTTGTATACTTAATTACTTATGTTATATTTAATTGTAATTCAATAATATGGTTGTATTATAATAATTTGAATAAATTAAATGTTAAATATACTAAACTTGTTTATAATTAATAATTATTATGAAATGTAATAAATACAATATGTACTGTATAAGTATTGTACCTACATACCTAATGTACAATATAATGTACATGTATTTCACAATTTTATTTATAATCATAGTTTAATACAACACGGCTGCAAGAAACTTCGTTATTGTTCCTAATAAAATAAATTAAAAGCTTAAAAGAGCTGAAAAGCAAAAGTACTAGGTATAAGTAGATTATGTATCAAAAACACAATAATATAAATTCAATTCAAAACAATAACAATGAACGGTGTAACAAAGCAATGATTTCACAGTTATATCCGAAATGATGGAACGATTTCATTTTTAATCTCAATCCTAAAGGAATTCTTCGAATATTCTGTAGCCTCCGGGGGATTTATATTGAAACGAAAAAAGGATACCTACAATGGTATAAATTATTCCCAACGGATCATTATTTAGAATATATCACATTTATTAGGTACTAGCTGTTCCCGCGCGCTTCGCTTCGCCTTAAAATTTTTCACGTGGGAATTCCGGGATAAAAAGTAGCCTATGTTCTTTCCCAGGGTCTAGACCATATGTATACCAAATTTCGTTCAAATCCGTTCAGTGGTTTTGGCGCGAAAGAGTAACAGACAGACAGACACGGTTACTTTCGCATTTATAATATTAGTTAGGATAGTTAGGATTAGTTAGGATAGTTAGGATATGAAACTATAACGAATGTCATTTTGAAACCAGTTTTTACGATCACTAATACTATGAGTTTGTAAAAAAAACAACTAAGAAATAGGATTAAAATATAGGTACTGTTACTTATTCTTTTGCCAATTCAGTTAAAAAAGAAAATGGAATGTTTTTAATAATAGGAAATAACATACCACTATGTGAGTACCATAACATTGAATCAACAAGTATCTGAGTCCGCGTTGTTCTATGGTGACAAGTCACAAATGTGCCCTTTTGACAAGAACCAGTGGCATCACCTATCGAGGACGATTAGATCCAAAGTATGCAATATCAGTTAGGAATTGGCAACAGCTATAAATAAAATGCTTTCCGCTTCGGATAACCAATTTGGTCCTTTCACGAACGACTGGCTGCGTGTCGAGACCACTGTGATGTTAGACCTTGGCGGGATAACGCCACGGAATCTAAGGAGATTTGCATTTCCGAGGCCTTGACATTATAAAACAAAGGGCTCTTTAGTCTTTATCCCATTCACTACTGTTCCAAATTCAAGATTTCAGGGTGTTTTTAGCAGTGTTGGCAACACCAACACATTGTATATTTTTAATATTGTTATTTTGTCGTCTGGCAATATCTCTCTCTCTCTACCCACCTACCTACGTGTGTGCATTGTTAATCATCTAATAATTAATAAAAGTGCAGTAAAATACATAATCAGCGTATAATTCAAGCGTATACAGTCCCGCTTCGCAACAAGCAGCATGCGAATTTCATCACGCACGCGGGATGGCACGCCATTTTCCCGCGTCTCGCGTGCATTTTCCACGCGTTACAATGAATACTTGTATGGACTCGTCTGGGGCAATCCCGCGTGCATGATAAAATCCGCATGCTGTTAAAAACAGCCTCAATTTCAACTAATTTAACTGTTTTTTTATTTCATTTTGAGTTCGTGGACTCCTTCCACGTTCCTAAAAGTAGTAAACTACCCTTTAGCACTAACGAGAATCAGATAAATAAAAGTAATAAAATAAGTTAGGTATTTCGCAAAAGTTAAATACAAGCTATGATTCCAAATGGAACTTTTACCGCTTAATCATCACAGCTTCGCTCTACTAAATTTCAAAACGAATTTGAAATTCGAACTCGGTAAACACGGTTTTCCGTTAATTCCACAAAACTTTCCAGATGTTGTTTCTCCGTAAGCCTTATTTCCTTTTGCTGACGAGAAAATAATGAATTTCTATCTAATTTCTAACTCGTAGGTTTTGAGACAAAGTTGTGTTCAGGTAACGCGTATTTAATTAGGGATAGGTATAAATTAAGGATTGCTGTACTCTAATTTTGTATTTAAAGTGCGACTATGGTAAAACCGCACTATCGAATCAATGATGTTTAGTAATGGGATTCCTCATAGAGTATTAGGTATACGTACACATGATACGGTAGGTACCAAAATAAATGTATATATAATGTGTATATAAGTGGCATTATAGGTATAGTGTAAGTATTAAAAGACAAGAAGACCATTAACCTGAACACCTTCTAAATTCACATAAAGGGTGACTAAGCTAATAGCACTAAATATTCAACGAAATGAAATCTATTGCTGTCCTCAGTCAGCATACTGTTAAACTAAAAGAACTATAGATTTAATTATGATTAAATGTTTGGTGCAACTCACTATTAGTAAGACACAATATCTCGCTTTGGGCATAGCAAGATATACGAATTTGCAAACCTTTACGTTGAAATTTTGTGCAAACCCTGTGTAAACCGGCATGCATATTTTATTGGGATGGTCCTTTGTTCCCACGCACCCCATTGTGTGTCCTGCCGGACAAATGGTTCATTCTTTTTTGCCACATCCGTGTAATATGAAGGACTGCAGACAGATACATGAAAAATACTGGCATTAAGATACAACTGAATAAGCAAATAAGCCCTGTGTCTGCCATGCGGTGCACGAACGTAGCGGTTGACTGGCGGAGAATACTTTTAGCATTAAATCCACCTGATTGTATATTATTACTGTTGTAAATTGTGCAATGAAGGATAAATAAATAACGTAGCCTAACCGGGAGACTTAATATCAACTATACTTAGTGCCAATTTCTCCATAGTCGGTTATCTAACCGACCAGGGATTGGTTATAAATTATACGTAATCTCCATATAAAATTCCTGACAGATGTGTCAAAAGTCAACCACTAAAACCTGGTTATGCTCTAACCGACTATGGAGAAATTGGCACTTAACTTTACTATTATAATAATCGGACTTACTATAGATGCATCAGTGTAGCGAGCATAGGATTCGATACTATTTTCGAATCTACACGAAGGGTAACTTTTACCAAACGCTTAACGTATATAAATCAAATTTTAAATACATTTTGTACTAACTGACAGACGTATGACAGGCTACTAAATACGATTAGCGTTTGGTGAAATTCCACCTAACATATGGAAAAAACAAATGTCACTTTTGGAACTAACTTTGCCTTACATTTTGACAGTGACAGTTGACGATACGCAACGTTAACGGAGGATCGAAACCTGTGCTCACGACTCTGATTGGTTATGTTTTCGTCAGTGACAAACCGTAGTTGTGTGTATCAGAAAGAAATAATAATTTACTAAATACGACGCCAATAGACCACCTGATTGTACATAATTACTTCTGTATATTGTGCAATAAAATAATAAAATAAATAAATATGTAAGTACCTACCTACCCACATCGTGTAAATATGACAATGGCTGCGAAAGTGTTACTTTTCTATTTAACAAAAATAACTGAGAAGAATTTATTAAAATAACCGTGCCGATTATATTATGGCCGGTACACGGGCACCTAATATCATCAAATTATGTGCCGGCCCGTACCCACGGGGAAAATGTTCCTGGGGAACATTCCCATCAAAGTAAGTATATTCGACTATCTGATTTAATTTTGCATTATTTATTACCGACAATACATGAAACATATCTGTGAACACTGTGTGAAAATAATATTATATATGATGATGAATTCCTTACTCTCAACTTTAACTCCATCTAGGTTATATATTAAGGAATTTCATCGTCTTTATACCTACGTACTTAAAGCCTTGGAACAGTTGTCTTAAAAGCCAGAAGTGATCCCGCCTTAGCCTTGTAAACTACAACGCAATAATTTTCTAAAGGGCCAGATATCATTGCTATATTATCCAATACAAAAAGAGCAAATCGAGTGCCCCCACAGCCTATATCGCGCAATATTCATTATCGTAAAACTCACAGGTGCTTGTGAGCCGGTCGAGGAGTGAAGCGGCCATTCACGATACTGCAACGAATACCGACTCTTCAATAACGTTACTAGACGCTTCAGTAACGTTACTACAACGAGCTATGGAAAGTGGAAGAATTGCTGCAATTTGTGGAGGGTTGTGAGAGGTGCCGAATGACAGCTATGGGTATGAAAGGTGTGCAAATGCATGCTGTTTTTTTGTTAGTAAGTGTGAGTCATGTGTGAGTATAATTATGTATATAGTATTTAAAATATGTAGGTAGATTTAATTTTATCATTGTACCTATCACGATGGTAGTATTCCGGCTATGATAATTGATAATTTAAATATTTTACAGCTTACAAATTTAATATTCTAACAGTGATTTAACCAAGCAGAGTAGAACGAATTGTTCTGCTAAATCCTGCTAAGCATATAAAAAAGTCAACACAAAGATTTATACTTTCTCGAAATAAAAAATAATATTTCAACTCGGGTACAAACCGGCACGAAATACTTTCGCGTAAATAATTTATTTCCTTGAATATTTTGCGAAAAACTTGCCGAATTGGTTTGCGGCAGAACATTTGAATTTATAACTGTAGGAAAGTTTGCTACTTACTCGTTAGCTGTTTTAAACTTGGGCCGTTTTTTAAACTGTAAAACCCACTTTTGTGGTTTTTGAAAATTCTTTGTTATATGAAAATTCTTAAGGAACATCGAGTTTTGCTTTCCAAAACGAAATTAAACACAATTTGTATAATCTGTAAGACTTATTAAAGTATATAGTTGTAGGCCTATGCTTAAAATTATATAAAGTAAGTATATTTAAGAATTATGGAAAGACCTGTAAATGCAATGTATACTTACCTATGTTTGAGGTTCGAATGAAATAATTAGCGGTCCAATTCAGTACCAAATTAATTTTAAGTAGTAGTTACAGTCAAATCACTTTGTCAAAATCACACTTTAATTTTATTCTTCATAAACTTCCAACAGTTTTATTTTTAATAATTTTGGCATTTTAGGTGTTCAGTTGATGTGTATAATTTAAGGAGTCCACTAAACTCGAACTCTAAAATTTTACTTATTACTTTAATTTGTAGATAAATTCATTGAAAATTATTTCCTGTTGAAAACAATGCACTGTCGCCCTTTCAACTAACCATCCCGGATTTAATAAACCCAACCTGAACAATAGCATCATAATTAAATTATAGTCCGGCCGAATTCATCTCCTTCTGGGTTGAAACTAGTAATTTGAACATCAGTCACTCAAAGGCAGGCTACTTACAAAATTAGGTCCCAAATTAGTCCTCAGATTAACCCTAATCTTACTGTAAAGGTCGTGACTACATTGAATAGCTGAATAGCCCAAATGGATATAACATTAGTCGGTCCGTATGCCTGACTGCTGGGATATTCAGCAATATTAACATTGATGGAGGTTCATAAATTGGATCTGAAGGGTTAATTTTGGTTTAGATTCTTATGAAACTAAACACGGCTTGAAAGACGTTTCGAACATTTAATTTTATCTTCGAAACAAGGTGCATTAGGCCTGTTTTGGTCCTAATCATTACGTTATGTTCTGAACGTTAAACCAATAAAAACCAACCATAAATTCTCATTTTGAATAAGGTGAAAATATAAAACCTCCTAAGTATTCGTCTCGTATAATATTTATTACGAAAAAATTGCGAATGTGTGATTTTTATACGTTTTTTACGACGACCTCTTGCGTGTTATGGTTGTATGTGGTTATGATTTGAATATTTTTATCGAATTTTAAGGTTTTTATGCGCTGTTTTATGATGAGTACGTGTTCCGTGGGTATCTTCTCGAGTATAATTCACTTTGCTTTATGAGTCATTATCAATTATATTAGACTACTGCTAGGTTCTATTCTATTCTATTCTATTCTCTGTGGGGGTGTAAGTACCTGCACCTGGCTCTCTCGAGTGGAACCTTTGTGCATATCCCCAAGGTCTAAACTGCCTTCCTAAGCTTGGACCATTTCCCACCACGCTGGTCCACTGCGGGTTGGTGGGTTCACATATCTAGATGTGCTAGATCTAGATATGCAGGTTTCCTCACGATGTTTTCCTTCACCGTAAGAGCGATGGTATACATTGTACTTAAGTTAAAAGAACTCATTGGTACATGTCAGCGTCGGGATTCGAACCCGCATCTCTTGATTGAGAAGCGGGCGCTCACCCGACTGAGCTACCACCGCTAGGTTATTCTGTATGATACTTTTCGTTGGCTCGTTGCTGATGTCAAAGTCGATGTCAAAATAAAAAAAAAAATTGAAAAATCCGACTACCCTACTGAATTTCGAAGTACGAAATTCCGCTTATTGTTATTTGTTGTGAAAAGTAATGTAAGTCATCGATGAGCCTATGATGCATTTATATGGAATCACCTAGCTGGATTGTGCTCTGACTGTAAGGCCTTGGGCCAATGTAATAATCCGTGATTAGAATATTTATAAAATATAGTAATATGTCTGCCCCCTTTTTCACCAGGAATTAAAATAGCCTAGTATATACTAGTAGGTCCAAGGTATTTAAAGGGCTATAATAAGAGTGAGTCTTCAGAAGTTTGTACATTAAAGTTTGTGTGATATCTAGGTATTTTTATCAGTGACGTCGAAACCTCTTAAGAAATTAAAAAAAGAAACATAACGATCACCGGGTCTTTGTTACGAAATCCTAAAAGAATTTCATTAGTCCCTTTTAAAACAAGCAGCTTTTATAATCAACAGTCTTTTAATAACGATAATTGAAAATCGTTTCAATTGCTTTGCCCGACCCGAAATGTAATCAAATGCTTCCTCCCTGTTGTAACTCTTTATCGCTACCCATTTCCACTGCAGGGCGAAAATAGTGATGTTATAAGTTGGCAATGTCCGTCTGATTATGATGGTGTTTCTTTACAAAAGTGTAAAGAAACACCATCGCCGCTTGTGTGTGAAGTAACTTTTTACACGGTAGCAGAAACCACTTTGCAATTCAACTGTAGGCCAGTACGGTCGGAGTTACAGCTAGGTTACCATTTTTTTTCCCGAATTCCCGATGGGTACACGCTGCATGCTGGCTAGAATGCATTTGAACTGGTGACTAGAGTACCAGAGACAAATGAATTTTGTTTTTATTTGCAACGAGTGACCATAAATAAAACTCTTTTTTCGGTGGCGGCAGCCGTTTTCCGGGAAAGACCAATATCGTTTTCGGATGAACCTATGTGAGAATTACACGGGAAAATTGGTTGAATTGAATAGAAAAATAAATCGGCCAAGTCCAAGTAGGACTACCGTAGGAAGGGTTCCGTATGAATGAAGGCATTATCTATGAATAGTACTTATACAAAAATAATTTTGTTTTCCATGGATTAAATATACAAAAAATTCTAAATGAATAAAATTTAACAAAACAGTGGTGTTAACAAATATCCAAATAAGTAAATGGGCAGTTCTTCTTTTTAACCTACATAACTTAGTCTCCATCAGTTGTGAAGAAAAAATCATGAGTTTTACAAATATTTATTTATTTATTTATATTTCAGCGTACATTGTACTAAAAACACAACTTTATATTTTTGTATTTAAAATTACGTTACAGAGTGGTAAATCCGCGCGACAGAGGTGTATTTCATACGAATCTTGGCTGTCTCCCGCCACTTCATCCTGCGCATATTCGATAGTGTTACAAAAAATATATATGACGACATAAAATATAAAAATTTATTTAAACTCCAGAAGATATTACCTATTTAGTAAAACAAAATATATATTTTTAAATAATTTATGAAATATTTAAAAAAAAACTTGAAAATTTGTCTCTTACTACCTAATGTTTTAGTAGTTACATTCTGTCACGTAGGTTGCCATTTAAAATATTTGTTTGAGCCACTCGTCCTTATTGCCATCGATCAGAGTTTAAGATCTCCGTTTCCCCCTTGGTAAGATTTCCCCTTAGAGATCCAGACACCGCGTATCGGCCACCCGCAAAGTGTGACAGGAGGTGCGTGTGTTTATTCAGCGACAGCTTCGTCACGTAGGTAATTGTTAAAATAAAATACAATTAAATTATTATTTTGTTATTTACTCATTGATAATAACAATTACTTTGCAATCAACATGTGAATATTACACTTTATGTTACTGTTTAAATGCTAATCGACTTTGCAACACATTTTACCCCTCTGTCACACGACAAATCTGTCACATTCTTACCAAACACTCCAACCTGAGGATATTCATCAAAGAAAAATTTAAGAGAAACTACACGTTTTGGTTAAAGTACGAAGCGAAAGGAACGTCCAATACACTTGCGCTGCATTAATAAAAAGTTTCGTTAGTGAAAAAGGTAATTTCGTGCAATTGTTCTCAAGAACAGTCGATGAATGTGGTAGACTGTTTAATATGGTAAAGAATGATTTATCGGATGTTTGATAATAACATTAAAGTCCTTCCAGCTTCTAAGGTAATTAAAAAAGGAAAGAATATTTTTTTCAAGTTCTAAGAGCCACTGCTGTATTTTCGAAATATGGCTGATTAAAACTTTAACAAATTACGTATTTTTCATTATGTTACTTAAATTTTAGGTTGTCGAAAATATTATTTGTGCAGATAAACATTATTTTATGTAGTTGGAACAAATTTGTCCTTTAAGTTCCTGAAATACGGATATTTCACTCTCCAGAGGTTCTCAAGTGTGATTTCATTAGTTATACTAATAATAAAGATATCTCCAGTAAATTTTTTGACTAACTTGAAACCATAATGATTTATATGTAAGTTACTAAATTATTATTTTTAAATAAAACTGTTTTATTCCAAAACTCTGCCGCATATTTAATAGAATAACAACTATGTCACATCGTTTACCACTCTGTAACGATTGGTGTCCCCTGGTAGACTACTTATTTTTGGACGTTTATATGTTATGTTATAAATAGTGCAACTTTGGAAAAATCATATTAAATTTAGTCATTGATGTTAACGTCTATGCTGTTAATTTTTGACTGTAATTAGTAGCGAAAAAATATTTATAGCAAAAACAAGCTTCATTTTAGCTGAAATTGTGACAGAGTGGTAATAACTACTTAATAAATATTTTGTTATTACTAAAAATCCATTCCTTCATATATTTTCTAAAATGGTATTTTGTTTATTAACGTATCAAAAAAGTTTCATTTTAATCGACGGAGACTATTTCGTTCAATGATTTCAAAAGGAAGGATACGCCCTTCAGAACATTTTACTCAAACCTTCTTCATACAAGCAAAATTACTGCCATCTGTCATAATTTGTTGGAACTACGTCAGAGCCGAGCTACTTATCCTGACGACGCAACCTTGTACGTGCGTTCATATTTTACCGTCACCGGACAGTAGGTACATAATAATATGAGTGAGTTGCATGCGGACGTCCGTACAAGGTTACATCGTGCGGCCATTGTAGACTTTGGTAGTAAAATAATGATAGCTTTAAAATTTGTTTATTTATTAATTAAGGATGATACGATATTCCATATTCCTTTTTGACCTTCGTATCATAGTTTTTGTAGCCTTTCACAACAAAAATAGGCATATTTATCACAAGAAACAAAGACTATTTCACCGTCACAGACAACTGTCGACTGAGGACCGTTGGCCCTAAAATGTCTATTTTAGGGCCAACGCGCGGGTGCCATTTTCTTGAGTGGTTTGGCCTGTCCTTACGCAGTAATATATATGTCAATGATTTCGTTAAAATAAAATAAAAGATTCTGTGACGAAGGTGTAATTTTCTTTGCCTTATCCACGTATTATGTTCTGAAAATCTTGAAAAAATACTTAAACTTCGCGGCCAACCACCTTTTTCGATAGAATAGTAATGTAGCTATCATAAAAATTATAAGAGTTCACCAAAAAGCTAAAGTATTTTTTTTCAGATTCGGGTTAATTTTTTATCCATTATGTAGGTTAAAAAGAAGAACTGCCCAAATAACTCTGAAACCAAGGGACATATCGTAAAAGTTTTATACAAATAAACCGATTTCGATAATTCATCTAACACGAAACCGCATAAAGGTTCCCGTAATTATTTATGTTCGGTGGAGAGTTTTTACGCACAATATTATATTTCCCAGCGAACAGTAAAAACGTATTTCCTTTATGAGAAAATACCTTTTTCCTATTGGACAAATGATTTCCTGAACATAATGGAATGCTTATTGGGCTGAATAATATCATGCTCTGTGTAACGCACAATCAATGCAAGCTGTTTACAACCTCGCCGAAATTAATAAAATCCGATGATGTGGATTGAAATAATCAAAACGTTATATTAAAAATATTACAACAAACGTAAATATTACACTCACGGGCAATGAAAAAGTTCCACTCACAAAATATCGACAACATTTTTTTAAGCATTTAATTTAAAATTTGAATAAAATATTAACGTTTTTAGTTAGTAGATAATATTCCGATGCTCTGTTAAATGTACTTCAATGTTGCAGAAGGCGTCATTATGCTAGCCAATTCCGTTTAGGAGTAATTTAGTGCTTTCCTCACTGGAACTTTTTCATTGCCCGTGAGTGTATTTTTTATAACAGTCATGACATATTGGGTTTCTTGATAAGTACAACCCATTTTGCTACTTTAGTTATGATCTTGTCGTGTCTTGATGTGTGGACGTGTCGTAACTTTCGTTTTCATGAAATCTGACTACTTATAGCCAATCTTGAAGCAAGCAATTTAAATTTTGTGCTATTAATAGGTTGCCTGCGATTAAAATGCTGGATCTGTGTCCTTTTCGACATAATAATTACCTACTAACCTTTTTATAATAATTAAATCAAAAATCAAATACCTACTACGTGACATAACATTTAACATCCTAAACATAAAACGGGATTAATCTCATTAAATCAAACCTAAAATTTATTCAATCTCCCATGGCTGAAAATACCGAGAGTAATTTTGCAAATGTACTGCATGAAAACAAGATAAACATGATCCATTAATGATATTAAATTCTATTTTGATCAATATTTCAGCCGACCGTAATAAATACCAACCCCCTATTCAGGTTTTACAAACAACCCTAGGGCGATTGTGGAATTTTGCCAATATAATTTATAGGTATTAATTTTTAAGGTTTGTTGATTTTCATACGCCTGTAACTGGCATATCGTATTAGATTGTAAGACCTTCTTTCAATGTATATTTTAAAACTGCAATAATATGTATGCTGTTGGTGTATCTTTATTAAATAAATAAATAAATAGGTACTTGATATATTAAGCTGAAGTTAACATTTTATAAAAATGTCCAAATCTATTTATATTTCGGCAATTAGGTAATTAAGTTGACTATTGGACACATAACTCTTTCGAGCGGAAGTGGAAATAAGTCGGTCAAATAATTAAACGAAACGGACGCCCTCCAGACTTGACCGACGTCCTGTGAGTACCAAGTGAATTCTAGTGGTTGAATGCGTGCTTATGGCAGAGGTCTTATTTTTACTTGTAGACAATTTTTCGCTGTTAAAAATAAGAAAGAACAAGAGGATGAAAACGGATGATGTCAGTTTAAAAAAAACCAATCGTTTTAAAGCCGGCTTCATGAGTTTACAATAGCTATAGAAACGCTGCATTGAAATGAATAAGGCTAAGTATATATGTTACTGTAAAAGCCCGAACAACGGTAAATCCTAGGATTTACCAGTAAATCTTAGGATTTACCAACATGAGTTGGTAAATGTAAGGATTTGTGAAAATGGGTCATTTTTTTCGGGCTTTTACCATTAGAATTTGGTAAATGCTAGGTTTTACCACTGACACCTAGTAAAAGTTGGTTTTGGGAATAAAACAAAGATTAATTATTACCTATATTCATTTATTTCAATCAAAAACTTAAATTATTTTCTTTCAGAATTTATATAATTTTTTATGAACAGTCATTTTAAAACCTTTAATTCAACATAATTATTTTAACAATGTGTAATAATCATATATTTTTTAATTTTGTAATTATTATCCACCTCTAAATTATTTCCTAAATAGTTAAAATTAAAACTATTAAAATGTCTTCTCAAAAACATAACAGAATCGATATTATATAATTTTTTTGTTAATTATTGGCATTTATTAGTAGGTACAGAAATATACTTGTTGAAAACTAATTAGCTTGTAACTTTGAGAAAGAAATTGGAGGTCAAGGTCATTCATTAACTTTTGGGCGATGTAATTATCACCGGATTATGGTATTAATGTGTATAGTAATAGATGCGAATTATCATTGAATGCTGGATTATTCGAAAATAACTTTATTTTCACTCATTCACTGAACGATAATTTAAACACGGAAACCGGAAGTAAAATAATTTTCACGTATTATTATTGTTGACGTCGAGTAAAGTACATTGCAATAATAAATATTTCTTAAGTTCGGTTATTTATAAGTTATCATCATCATCACAACTCATTATGTCCCCACTGCTGGGGCACGGGTCTCCTTCCAATGAAGGAAGGGTTTCGATCTAGTCCACCACGCTGGCCTAATGCGGGTTGGTGGACCCCAACACAAGCAAGCTTGTGCTGAGCGAGTTGTCGGGTAAGTGGGCAACCCGACTGTCAGACGTTTTCAAGGCGCCCGAAGGCCTCTGACTAGGCTTAACGACTGCTGCCGAAGCAGCAACCGGGACCCACGGCTTATCGTGCCGTCCGAAGCACGAAAGCATCCAGAAAAGAACCACTTGAAATCGGTCACCCATTCAATGGCTGACCATGCTGGTTGTTGCTAAACCTCAGTGATCAGTTATAATATAAGTTTAGTTATAGCCTGGCTTTTTCAACATTTACCGTGCCTTAATGTAAATCCTAAGATTTACCAAGTGAATAGTGGTAAAAGTGCGAATCGCAAAATCTTTCGGGCTTTTACCATTAAGAGTTGGTAAATCTTAGGTTTTACGCGTAAATCTTAGGTTTTACTGTTGTTCGGGCTTTTACAGTAACATATACATGAGGTGCGAAATTTACAATCGACCGTGCAATTTTATCTATGATGAATAAAATTAGATTTGTACATTGTACCAAAGTTTCAATTAGGACAGTTTTTTTATGTTAACGTAAAATTAGTATAGATGAATCGAATTTCCTTTCCTGTGTATGAGTGTGTGTTTTTATACAAAAACAGCGAAAGCAGCGTTTGTAATATAATATTTCTATAATGAAATTCTTCTTCTTATCGTGTCGACGACAAACCAACATTTATTTCGTATTATAATGTATGACATTAATTTTATTATTATACATATTGCATGGTAAAAATTAAACACAGATATTTTATATCGGGTCTTGGATGTGCCCGTAAAATGGCAATAGGCCCGCCCTCTATTACATTGGGACTAACATAACACTCTGGCGAAAAGTGGGTGCAGCAATGCACCTCTGCCTAGCCCGCAAGGGAGTAAATTAGTACAAGGCGTGAGAGTGTGTGTTATTTAAAAATAGTCGTTGTAAATGTGACTAAGTATCTTGGTCAGAACAGCCGACTAACACCAGTCAGCAACTGTTTAGCAACTTCTGATTCCATTAAACCCCGTTTCGCTTCGTCCTATCTGTTTCCCGCAAGCCTTATTAAAATACAAAACTTTGATTAAAATACGCCACTGCATAATCTGTTTTGTTGTTGTGAGGGCATTTGAGGAAGTAAATAAGTGTAGGAATCTACTAAGCTAGCTATTTCAACATTTTTACTGTGTTGCAAGACCCACAAATGTTTTTGTTTACGTTAATGTATGTGAGTTGGTAGTTAAGTAACTAAGCATATTTATAGTGGTATGAATTTCACACTAATTTAGTTAAAAGACATGCCTTAGGTCTTAAGAGAACGCCGCAAATGCCCCAATGGGCCTCACCCTTACTTCCAGAAAATTTTGATATTTCTGAAGAATCATAAAAAAAACTTATTTTTACATTAAAAAATCCCTTAAGTACTTGCTTGACTAGCCGTCGTCTTATTAACAACTAGCTGTTCCCACGAGCTTCGCTTCGCCTTAAAAAGTTTTCCCGTGGGAATTCCCGGATAAAAAGTAGCCTATGTTCTTTCTCAGGGTCTAATCTTAGATATGTACCTATACCAAATTTCATTAAAATCCGTTCAGTAGTTTTGGCGTGAAAGAGTAACAGACAGACAGACACAGTTACTTTCGCATTTATAATAATAATAATATTAGTTAGGATATAATGTATCTTTCCTTTTACACTTAATTCAAATCATAATAATATTATTCATTCATGCCTGATGGTAAAACCCATTTATTAAATATGCCAATAATGAAGTTCAAACGTGTATTGAATAATTCATGAATTAAACATGGCTCAAAATTTTTGTTCCAATTTCATTATTTTAAATACTTAACTGAAGAAGTAATTTACAGTCACTTAAGCCCAGTTTCTCACTGTAGTAAATATACTTAAGCATGAACTTGAGTCATTCTAGTCGATAGTCAAACCAATGCCCAAAAAATATTTAGTCCTTTGTTAAACTAAGGGTTTGTTTCACAATGTCTGGATAATTGCTACCCGTGGGATATAAGACAAATGCTGTCCTCTTTTGTGATTATGTTTTAGACACTCATAATATAATATGTATCTTATCCCATAGGTAGCCATTATCCAGATTTGTAAAACATGCCCTTAATTTCTTCCATTTTAATATTTTTCACGATGTTGCAGAGTGTTTCGTCATAAAATTCGCATAATTATCGGCAAACCAGAAATAACGCGCACTACGACTGCATAACGGAAGCTTAACGGAGCACTTGAATAATTTTGCATTCATTGCTTTCATTATGTATTTGAAAGCAGATTTTTCTTCGCCTCATCTACATAATCCCGATGCAATGTACTTGAGGTGTAGTAAGTAAGTAACTATATAACCTATCATGTATTATGTATACCCACAACCTATGCATACTCTTATAATGACACTGTAGTCAGTTAGTACTAAGCAAGATGTGATTCAATACACAACTTATTCGGGAATACATTGTTTTACTTCACCGATCCCTACATGGCGACCGTGCCAGTCGACGCGAGCGCGATATCAATTTACAGTGATATAATATAAAATAGCGATCCGAAGAAGAAGATCGTATAGAAGCGTCCGTAGTCGAGCGGGCCTCAGTGATCGTAACTGATCGCTGAGGTTAAGCAACAACTGACACGGTCAGCCATTGGATGGGTGACCAATTTCAAGTGGTGCTTTTCTGGACGCTTCCGTGCTTCGGACGGCACGTTAAGCCGTGGGTCCCGGTTGCTGCTTCGGCAGCAGTCGTTAAGCCTAGTCAGAGGCCTTCGGGCGGCTTGAAAACATCTGACAGTCGGGTTGCCCACTTACCCGACAACTCTCAGCACAAGCTTGCTTGTGTTGGGGTCCACCAACCCGCACTTGGCCAGCGTGGTGGACTAGGCCTAAACCCTTCCTTCATTGGAAGGAGACCCGTGCCCCAGCAGTGGGGACGTAATGGGTCGTGATGATGAATGATGATAATATAAAATATAAAAATAATAACTGACTTTGGCGATAAAATAATTAAAAATGTGTGGATCAAACCAATCCAAGGAACCCCAAGAGGTGATAATTGCGCAAACTGCAGCTGGAGGATCCAACAGTGCTACGGTCGAACAATTAAAGTTTTACATTGGATTAATGAGTGTATTTATGGGAGCTATGTGTTTTCTACTTTGCTGTGGATTTTGCTACATGATGGCCAGCTACTACCGTAAGTGTCACAAGAGGATGATTCGTCGGGAATTCCATGGTATGGACGTGCAGCGGACCCTGCAGCGGCGCGAGCGAGGCGCCAAGGCAGCAGTGGAGGAGGTCTAACCAGGCCTATGGTGACTATGACACGTGAGTGAAAGTTGAAAGTTAAATTCAGTGACAAAAGGGCAATTCAGTGAGTGCTTTTAATTCAAACAGGCTATTTAGAGACATTAAGATTTAATTCTTGTATCTATGTGTGTTGGGTACTGTTACTGAAATATGGGTAATGGCAGAAAATTTATGTTTATTAAATGAAAAAATAGAAAAAATAAAAACGAACCTATATAAGTTAGGAATACGCTACAGAAGTAAAGAAAAGTTACTAGAACGATTAAATTCGGCTAAGTTAATTTATGACGAATATGTTACATTTGCGGAGACAATAAATAAACAATTAAAAGATTATCGTGAGTCAGAATTAAAGCGTATAAGTAGTTTGTGTGAAAATATAGAATTAACGTATTTTCAGATAACTGAATTTTGTAAGAAGGTAGAAACGGAGACTAATAAGGTAACCATGGAGAAGTTTGACATAAAAACAGCAGTTTATCTCCTGCCAATAATGAACGGTGATGAAGACATCACTAAAAAGTTAATAAACTCCATCGAACTCTATAGTAGCATGATTGATAAAGATGGCCAAGGAATATTGATAAACTTTATACTAAAAACACGGCTGACGGAAAATGCTAAATTGCGACTGTCAGCGTCGTACAGTGATTGTGGCTTGTTAGTAGAAGATATGAAAACGCATTTGTTGACAAAAAAATCTTCTAATGCTGTGCATGCTGAGCTTATGAATATTAGGCAAAATACAAGTTCCTTAGAAAACTATGGTAAAAAAATCGAGGAACTGTTCGTGGACCTAACGATTTCACAGGCCGATGGTGATCAAAACGCATACGCTATATTAAAGCCCATCAATGAAAAATTGGCTATTAAGCGTTTCACCGACGGGCTGCGCGATCGAAATTTATCAACCATTATTTCAGCACGAAACTACGGTCTTCTGAAAGATGCTATAAGGGCAGCAAAAGATGAGGAGTTGTCATCGTCTCGTTCAGCGAGCACCGAGGATACGGTGTATTATAGCGGCCGAGGGCGATCAGGTCAGTTTTATAATAACCGTTTTACAGGACAAAACTTTAATCGAGGCCGTGAAGATCAAGCTGTGTCTAATGAGTCGGCCGCAACATCTAACTATAGGGGTTATAATAATTTCAGAGGGCGCCAATACAATAACAATACTTCAAGAGGTTGGGCCCCCCGCGGTCGTGGCGGATATCGTATGAACAACAACCGTGGCTATCAGTCACGATATTTTAAGCCTCGCCCTAATGTGCATATGCTAGACTCGAACCATGATACGTCCCAGGACTCCCAGGTCAGTCAACAAAATCAACCAGAAATCCCCTCTAACTCAGATGATTTTTTTCGTGCCTAACTACATTTTGTCATTACATTGCTCTAATTCTGTGGACTTTGATATTGGTTACACCAAATATAGATGGTTGGTTGACACGGGTGCATCACTTTCGGTCATGAAATATGAAACATTCGAACAATTAGGCATTCCTATTAAGTCGGACAGGTTACCCATTAATGGAATCGGTGGACAAGTTCATGCCGAGGGCTATGTTTATGTTAGCTTGTCTCTAAATGGACGTGAGTTATATAAACATAAGTTCTACGTGATAAAAGGGTTACCATGCATTGCGGACGGAATATTGGGACTTGATTTTCTTAGAAAATTTAACTGTCATTTAAATTTCGAAATGAATACAATATCATTGGACGATCCCCGTGGTCCTTGTGGTCAAATTACAGTACCCTTGAATTTAGGAAAACAAAATTATTTACGTGTACCTCCCAGATGCGAAAAAATATTTTATGTTGAAACTAGTATAGACGAAGAATGTGTGGTTTTACCAAAAGAACTGTGTAAGGGAGTATTTATGGCTGGTTCAATATCAGTACCAAAAGACGGGAAAATTTTAATAAAAATTCTAAATACGCGAGAAGATGAAGTATGTTTGAATCACTTTACGCCTGAAGTTGATAGTTTGTGTGATTACGAGATTAGTTCATTTAATAAAAACAATATTGATGGTACAAGGGTTCGAAGTATGTTTTCAATGTTAAAATTAGATCACTTAAACCAAGAAGAAAAAACATCAATACAGAACATCTGTGCAAAATTTTCGGACATATTTTATTTACCCGGCGACAAATTGTCAACGTCTTATCTCGATCCGCAGAAAATTATATTGAAGGATAATATTACTCCCGTATACAAAAAGCCGTATAGGTTACCCTACTCTCAGAGAGAAGAGATGCAATCCCAAATTGATAAAATGTTGAGTGATGATATCATCGAAACATCAGTGAGTGAATGGTCAAGTCCGGTACTGCTAGTACCTAAAAAATCTGACGAAAATAATAAAAAGTGGAGACTTGTCATTGATTTTAGGAAATTGAACGAGTGTATTGTTGATGATAAATTTCCTTTGCCTAATATAACTGACATCCTAGATGCTCTGTCTGGCGCAGTTTACTTCAGTCACCTTGACCTTCATCAGGGTTACTATAATCTTTCGCTACATCCTGAAAGTAGAAAGTGTACAGCATTTACTACCCCTTCCGGCCACTACCAAATGAAGAGATTACCGATGGGTCTAAAGACGAGCCCCAGTTGCTTCTCCCGGGCAATGACAGTAGCCATGTCTGGCCTAAATTATGAAAAGTGTCTGGTATATCAAGACGATTTGATTTGTTTCGGGCGTAATTTAAGAATCCATAACCAAAATCTTATTTCCATAATGGTCCGTCTTCGAGAAGTAAATTTCAAATTAAATCCTAATAAGTGTGAGTTCCTTAAAAAAGAAATCTTATACCTTGGCCACATAGTGTCTTCTGAAGGTATCAAACCAGACCCGGCAAAAATTGAAGTGTTACAAAAATATCCTGCCCCACAAAACTTAGATGAAACTAGGCGTTTCGTAGCCTTTTCTAATTATTATCGAAAATTTATACCGAATTTTGCCGAAAAGGCACTTCCTCTTAATAATTTGTTTCGGAAAAATGTACCTTTCATCTGGAATGACGCATGTCAAAACGCTTTCGTTTCTATTAAAAACGCCTTAATGACACCACCCCTTCTTCATTACCCTAACTTCGATAAAGATGAGAAGTTCATCCTACAAACAGATGCGTCTGGATATGCTCTTGGGTCTATACTCTGCAATAGCGATCGACGACCGATTGCCTACGCAAGCAGAAGTTTAAATAAGGCTGAACAAAATTACCCAACAATAGAGAAGGAGTTATTGGCAATTGTGTGGTCAGTAAAATATTTTAGACCATATTTGTACGGGCGCAAATTCAAAATTGAGACTGACCACAAACCGCTGATGTATTTGTTTAACATGGCTAATCCATCCAGTCGTTTATTAAAATTTAGAATAATATTAGAAGACTATAATTTTGAGATAGAGTATGTGAAAGGAGTCGATAATGTAGCGGCAGATGCATTATCACGAATAAAAATTACGAGTGAAGAATTGAAAGAGATGAGCGAAAATGTTATAGCAGTTTTAACTAGAGCACAAAAACAGAAAATGGAACAAAATAACGAATCTCCGACTATCACGATCCCTACTCACGATTTCACTAATCACCCAAGAGTGGTAGAAATGCTTAGGTTACCGGTAAATTACACTGAATTGATTGAACTTGACGATAGTAAACTGAAAGAATTAAGACAGTATATAAGTTATGAAAATGAGTATTTTGCATATTTACCGAATAAATCAATTGTATGTTTGAAACCAATGTTCCGATCACATTGCACACGAGCTGTCTTTGTGAGGGAGTTGAGTTTGTTTTGCAACAAGATGAAAATAGATTGTTTACATGTAATAGTAAATGAAAGTAATAAATTGTTTATAAAGGAGCTAGCTCAGAATATAAGAGAATGTAAAGAATGGTCCGGACCACGACTTTGCATCATAAAAGGTAAACAAAAAATCACCGATAGTGATATGAAAAGGATAATACTGAACGATTTTCACTTGTTACCCAGCAGTGGCCATGCTGGTATCCGTCGTATGTGTAATAATATACGAAGACAATATTTCTGGACAAGTTTAGAAAAAGATGTGTCTGATTTTGTGAAAAAATGCGATCAATGCCAAAGGCAAAAATATCATAAGCCGATAAAAGAACCGCTGGTAATTACAGATACAGCAGGATCAGCTTTTGAGCGAGTTTTTCTTGATCTAGTGGGGCCTTTGGATAAGGATAGTTGTAATTTTAGTTACATTCTGACGCTCCAATGCGATTTAACTAAATATATTGAAGCTTACCCATTAACATCAAAACATGCTGAATCTGTAGCCGCAGCCTTTGTGAATAATTTTATTTTGCGCTATGGAATACCAAATATGGTCATAACCGATAGGGGAACGGAGTTTATTAATAATATGTTTGATCAGGTCTGTAAATTGTTAAAAATAAGTCATCTCAAATCAACTGCGTACCACCACCAAACAATAGGGCAAAATACCCAGTAACTGACCATGTGCCAGTAACTGACCACCTTCCTCTTCAACTCCAAAAAATAAGAAATGTAGCCAAGCAGGGCCATCTAGTGAACATCCAGTCTATTTTGTGGTTCATTGAGAGCATTACTGATACAAAAGATTTTGCGAGCCGCCAACAGATGGATAGTGAGCGATCGAAAAAGTTCAGTTGGCGCGCGAACCGAGTAAATTGCAGTTGTGACTAACGTATTTGTTAAGGTAAGTGAATTTTTTGATCGTAAATTTTACCATGAAAAATATTGAAATCAATAAAAGAAAAAATTATACCATATAGATTTAATTATAAAGATTACGTTTTTGATAAGATTCAGCTTGTTATTTTCCGTTTGATTGTATTTAATGGGGTTGACAGTTACTGGACGACAAAACAGCGATTTTCCAATAACTGACCACCTATGTCGGTTATTGGGATTTTTGCTTGAAGCTGAATTTAGGCAAAATAAGTACGTAATATTATAGCTCATATGTGCCATTTTCTTGTGTCAAAATATGAGCATTCTATCTTTACTCCTTCCATTTACTGACATAGGTGGTCAGTTATTGGGTAAATTGGTGGTCAGTTACAGGTATTATTATATATGACATATTTTTACAGCTTTCAGCGAGATGAAGAAGCGCCATGATAGCAAAAAAAGTAAAGAAAAGGCAATTCCACTTGTCTGAGACAAACTAGGATCAACAAGACATTCCAAAACAATTCAGGGTGACATGCAAGCACCTTTTAAAATATGGGGAATTCAAACACATAGTCCAAGTTTGTTCCAGAATCGGTATTAGCTGATGAGGAAGATAAAAACGCTAGTGGAGCATACTATCAGCCTAGGATAATGTGGATTCTCCAGGATAAAGACAGATGTCACCATTTTTCCTTAAAGATAATCCTTGGAGCAGTCCCTTCAAGAATGCAAGACCAGGAGACAAATGGCTTTCACCATCTCACTCTATGAAAAGATACTCAAATGCTATCTTCAGAACAGCTGAAGGCGTACCTAACCAATGTCAACGCTTGTGAACCAGATGAAATTGGTTCCCCAAAGCACAAAAGCACTTGGCGAACAAGACCTCAATGACGCTATTAATGACCCAACGCGAATATACGTTACCGACGAAACGCGCCGACACATTTGTTCAAAGACAGGCAGAGCCACTTCAGCAAAATAGGAAAAAGAAAGCATCACTACAATGCTAGCACCCTCAGCTGGTGCACCAACACGCCCTTCAATGACATTATGAACGGCCAACGGATTTCAAACAGAACGGTAAAATTGGCACACAACAAATGGGGCATTCTTCTATAAGTTGTTACCACGACCAACACCCCAGCCATTTGGAACCGATACCACAACTATCCGGAATCCACTGGCAACGTTATAGCATCATTAGCGGACACATTAGACCAGCAGCGGAAAATGCAGAAAGTACAGTGATGTTCTGCTTCAGTGACGCCTCTTCAACGAGGCAAAGATTCCCTGTCCCCCTTGCAGATATGACTACTCATGTCTTTGGCAAAATACTTACCTACGAAAGAACGTTTCAACAGCATCATAAATATTCCAGTTGAATAGTCAACAAAGTCATTGAAATCCCGTTCGTCAAGGCATCCATCTTTGTATCCTGAAAAACTAACGCCCAATATCTGATTCAGTCATAATTACAATGGCTAGCCTCAATGACTCTTTTAGCCGCATTGAAAGTCTCTGGGTGGGGTTTTAGCAATAATGAAAACCATCTGTCTCTGGTCCTACATCCCTGAAAGGACCGGCGGGGAAAAGGCCTACCTTTCCGGCGGGGAATTTATATTTTCCCAGGTCGACAATACAATCCGCCACGATTCCTCCTCCTCATCAGTTCATACCGAATATGGAAAAGACCCGCTTTAGCGCTTGGATTCGCTACTTTATATTTAAGAAAATCCTCGTTTTTGGCACCAAGAATGTTTCATGGGCCTGTCCCACTGATCCTGGCTTGTTCCGGACAAACAAAATCGCCCTTTCTATGACTTATCTGAAGGTACTACATTGGGGCCTCTTAATCTCCCTGAAAGTTGTAAATTTAAAATGCGTGCTCACTATGTGCATGTGTGTTTACTTCTTTGTTTTTAATATTTAACAAAATTGCATAAACTTGTGTTTTTAATAAATAAATGGTTGATTATTAGGATATAATATCATTTGAATTATGCATTAAGCTGATGAATTAATTAAATGCACTTTTCAGTTTAGAAACCTTGAGCAAAAGTGATGTGTCAAACATTAAAAGAGACCAGAGGATCGGTACTATTACATGAAGTAATCAAATAAATAAATAATGATAAGATTTAATGATAATTCCATTTTTAAACCATTTTTAATTGGTGGTCAGTTACTGGCATCGAGTGTGGTCAGTAACTAGATTTTAGTGGTCAGTTACTGGGAAAATCACTACTTTTTGTTTGCAAAAATATATAAAAAAATCAGTAACTTCTACATGTTTGCTATTTACTCAGGAATGTAGCTCTGTTATTCTAGTTTTTAAAACAAAAATCGGATTTAATAAGTGATAAGAATTGAGCCCGCTACAGACAAATTACTGGAACAACTCCCTTAAGGTGGTCAGTTACTGGGTGTTTTGCCCTAGGTGCCCTAGAAAATAACCACAAACATTTGATTTCATATCTGCGTACTCAAACAAATAATGAACCGCAAAACTGGAGTTCATGGTTACCCTATTGGTCTTTCGCCTACAATACTACTGTACATTCAGAAACTAAATTTTCTCCTTATGAGCTGGTTTTTGGAAAACATTGCAATATTCCGAGTAATCTCCAAAATACTCTCGAACCTATGTATAATTTTTCTGATTATTTTTGTGAGCTTAAATATCGTTTACAGAAGTCGCAATTAGAAGCTAGAGATAAGTTATTAGACAGTAAGCAAAAACGTAAATTATATTATGACACTTATGTTAATCCAATTATGTATAACCCTGGGGATTTAATCATGTTAAAAAATGAATCACGTTGTAATAAGCTTGACCCATTGTATGTTGGTCCTTTTAGTGTTATAAAAGATGAAGAGCCCAATGTAATCATTAATTTCAAAGGAAATCAAAAAGAAATTCATAAAAATTTAACTAAACTGTATAACTCTTAGAATAAAAATAAAAATGTATTTTATTTTTATTTTTCTTTTCGGTGGGCGTGAGGTGTAGTAAGTAAGTAACTATATAACCTATCATGTATTATGTATACCCACAACCTATGCATACTCTTATAATGACACTGTAGTCAGTTAGTACTAAGCAAGATGTGATTCAATACACAACTTATTCGGGAATACATTGTTTTACTTCACCGATCCCTACATACTGTTTTATTTCCCTTACCTTTGCTTTGTTGACTCAGTAGATTCTTATTTTAGGTGAAATCTTAGATTAACAATGTATGAACAAGATGGTATGTCACATACAAAAACAAGGCATAAAACTGTCCGCATTTTATTTTATGTAAACCCGTTTTAACAATGACAATAACCATTGTACCAATGAATCCTAACTAATATTATAAATGCGAAAGTAACTGTGTCTGTCTGTCTGTCTGTTACTCTTTCACGCCAAAACTACTGAACGGATTTGAATGAAATTTGGTATACCTACGGTCTAGACCCTGGGAAAAAACATAGGCTACTTTTTATCCCGGAATTCCCACGGGAAAACTTTTTAAGGCGAAGCGAAGCGCGCGGGAACAGCTATAAAGTCATAAATCTTCTAAGCTCAGTGGTAGAAGTGAGTTGTTATTTTGTGAGACGTTTCTTTTGCACTGACAATGTATCTAATTCATATTAAAATATCGGTGCTCAATGTATAGTAAAAATTACATCGTGTGGTCAGCAATATAAGCATACCTACCATCAAAAAGATTTGTAAACAAAATTATGCACTTTTTCGTAGCACCCAGTGTAGCAAGCTCATTGCTACGAAAGTTTCGTAGCATTTGCGTCTTGAGTCTATTCTCACTTAACGAAATAAGAAGTTTTAGTTAGCCGTCATGGGATAGTATCGGTACAACTAGAGTAGCATTCGTTAAGCTCTAAAGAACCCTGAAAGTTCGCGGTTCTTTAAAGTAGAGTGACCCCATGGCCTGATTTAACCAAGCATCAACATCCGTTGTGTAATTTTAATTCAATTTTTATCGAAACAATTCAGAAAATCTTCATTTAAACAGTAATTAATCTGTCCATAAATTAATGAAAATACTGAAACGCCGTTTAAAATAAAGCCGCAATACCTTTTTAAATATAAACCATCTATACGAGTATTTCCAGACTGCCGCCATATTCCCGCAGATGTGTTTCAAGCATATCCCTCATGCTGTCGCGTTTTAACTATTCAACAATAGTCGGCGCGCTGATCCATTGGCAACTTAAATAATAGAAGAAGATTCGCACGAAGCTTATTTTTTTTATTTACTTAATAAACTAAGTTAAGGTTTGGTTACAATGGGTGGAACCAAAAATTAAGCTTGGAAATGGTAAATAAATAAACAAAAGCATTAACATCACCTATTTTGTGTGTGTATAAGTTATGAGGCTTCAGAATCGACTACTTTCAGCATAATATTTAAATATAATTATCATGATCTGAAATACTAAAATTCTTTGGCAGGCTCAACATTTGACGGTTTTAAAATAAAATTTTGTACCTTTTGTGCTACCAACATGCCAATATTTCCCGATCGGACTACACCAGCCGGCCAGTCGGGGCTATTCTGCTATTTCAGCTGTCACGCTTCACTACACTCGCCAGTATTTCACATCGTGGAACCTTCCAGGAATACTTTATGTAAAGTTATAGCTGGATGCTATAAAATATTACTTTCCGTTTTGCATTTAACCCCGTGACCCGACGAGGTACTTTAATATCCATCATACTAGTGTGCTTTAGCTGCTAAATTAAGAGAATTTTGATTTTTCTTTTGGAATTATTTACTTCTACAAAATATACAAGGGCACAAACCAAAAGACTGTACGATTTAGGTCAGGTAGGTGTGTGATTTAGGGCTCATGTTCTGGCTACCAAAATATTCCCATTTCCACAACATTTTACACGACTCGAGGAAGAACGTAACAGATAATATTTTCAGCGGAACTGAAAAACTGCACCTTGAGCTCTAGAAGCGTATTTTGCGCCGTTTCGCGAGTGCATTCTCAAATATTTACATTAAACGCAATACATACGGCCGCCTGGTATAAAATTCTGTTTACACTCACAGGTTTCCTTGTGCTATTTGCTGAATGCTTGTGAATTTGACGATAATATGTCTGGATGATGCGTGTGCATATAAAGCGACGACAGTTTGCTGATACACTGTTCTAAACTTACTTACTAGTAAAGTGATGTACTTATAATATTCCTCACAGCAATAAACTGTATGCCCTTATGTATGAACATACGAGAAAGAATTTACATTATAATCTATAGTTACCTACACCGATGCCGTACCGGGGTATAGAGCGTAAATGCGCTTCTCATATCAGAAAGCTAGTCGATCGTTGAATTTTAAATCTGCAGCGAGATTCAATCCGGGCCCCATTTGCATTAGAGTTTCTCGCGTCATTGAATATATTATCATTTTGAAATGCTCTCTCACTTCAGCTCAGTGCAATATGCTTCGGATACTGTCAAGTCAAATATTGATTTAGCTATAAACTGAGACGGATAGCTTTTTAATGAAAATGCTGCTGAAATCGTAAGTCAGTATAAGTAGGAGTTAGTTTAGTAACAGGGTTGTAAAATATTATGAATTTGTCTCCACTATAATCATCATTAATAAAATAATAATCCACTCCTCGACATAGGCTTCCTTACTATGTTTCTATTTATTAATGGATATTTCCCGGTCGAACTTACCCACGAAGAAATACGTATAAGTCTAATAAGTAAGTGTAAATAAATATTTAAAGCACATCAAAAAGTTTGTGTATAATTTTATAGTGTACCTCCCTACATACATATTACATATTATTGTAATGGTGGTAAATTAGTATAAGTAGTAGAATGGTCAGAAGTATAAATAAGAGATGTATTGCAGATGTAGGACAAAAACGCTTCCGTTTGCGTAAATTATCGCTCGCCCCTCTACCGATCCTCTTATAGTAAAGATAAGATAAAACCTATTAAATCACTCGCTGGTCCTTGATGGCTTTTTGAAAAGCAAACTTGAAACTAAGATCCAAATTGAATCCTTCAGTAGGCCCGTTCTTTTTTCATCAATGAATAAAATTAGCATTTTATCTAAATGGTGAATCTCTTTAAAAAGTACTTTAGGGGTATAAAGGAAATTGTGTTCTTGAACCTTTTCAGTATTGGGTGCTCCGAAGCGGTCATGAATCAGATTAGCCGGGCGTCAAGAACATTATCTAATCAAAATACCTAATTATGTGGATTTGAGAAATTGAAAATGAGATAATATAAAGCATTATGTAAAGGGACAAACCAATTATGAAAATAGATCTGTTAGAACATCTGCGTCGTCACTCTAGCAAGTTTTTTTTTGGAAATTGTGTCGTCTCGTATTTAATCATAGTACGAGTAGGTATGTCATTATGGTTATTTTGTTGACTTTACAAGCGGGATACTCCGTTAGGATTCTTTGTAACCCAGTACTATTAGCATTTCGACGTACCTAGCTTGCAAGCAAAATTTAAAAACCCCAATTTCATACCGCGGTCTAAAACACGCCCCAACGGACCAATTTTAAACGGGAAAATTTACATACAGGAAGGCAAGCCTCCGGTTAAATATTCCAGACCGCTTTACTCGAGTTCAACGTCAATTTCAAATTCAATCTTTATCATATTTGTAATAACGTCTTGAGTTGAGTGGGCTCAGCGCCATCGCCATACCGGCTTCGATCGGTTTTTGACAGATTTTCGCTCGTCTTTATCGATTTATAGCCGCCGACTGTATTAGACACCATAAAAAAGTTTAAACCGTATTTGACGCGAGTTTTACACGGGATTTGACAGATGCAAGTGGTTTGTCAGCACTTAACATACGTATGTATTATGTAGTGTTTGTGAATTGTGTGTTTAGTTTTAGTAAAACTGAAAGTTTATATAATTAATTATCTTTGAGCACGTGAATTATGGATGGTCTAAAAATTACCTAATTTTAAGGCGTTTTATTATAGGTGTGTGTTTGAGGAAATTTAATGCTAACGTTATACCTACCTACCTCAGAGTCGACAAGTACAGACATAATGTACGAGAGACTAAATCCCTGTATGAATTGTAATAGAATATACATCAGTCTTGCAGTAGCTATCTGCAGCATCGATGTAAACGCGCTAATGGCCTGGGAATTGAACGGTAATGGACGCCATTGAAGGTCCATTGACCCCACTATGTGCTCAACTAATACTGGAATACGTGTTATATTATGTAAGGATGCGTTTAGTTAGATATTAGTTAAGTTGTTCACTTCTGGTGCGTGGTTTTACTGCATTCGGATACCAATATTCTAGAATCCTACTATTTTTTTTTTATACTTTATTGCACAAATATAACATAAGTGTACAAAAGGTGGACTTAATGCTTAAAGCATTTTCTACCAGCCAACCTACAGGAGGTACAAGAAAACAAGGAGAAAGGTGCAAAAAAAAAAAACAGGAAGAACTAATTAATATAGTCACTAGATAATTAAATTAATAGAAATACATAAAATATACTTACATATTATACTATAAATTATATATAAATACGATAAAGGTGATATTTTTATCGCGGATTTCCCCCACGGTAAAACTTTTTAACGTGAAACGAAACTCTCGGGAATAGCTAGTATATTATAAGGTACAATCCTTTAGTATGATTGAGGTAAGTATAAGGATACATTTGTTCGTCTTACTATACCTTATGCAACACACTGTGTATTTTTTTTACTTATTTAAGAGTCTTATAGATTATTATTATTATGTCATTTTATTTAGATAATACTACGAGAAACAAGACACATAATAATATTAAATAAACTAATAATAGAAAACTTATATTTAGCTAGGTGTAGGTATATATTTACAAATGTTGGTGGCGCTCTTCTGTTGCACCCCACCCAAAAGTACCCATAATGCTGGCTGCATTTCCTCTTTGTATCGCCAGGGATAACCTTTATAGATTGCTTTATTTTTTCACACAGTTGTCGCGATCGTAGAACTCGAAAATTCTGGGATAACAGCTTGTGTTTAATCCACGGTGTTACCTTTCCTACTAGTTACAATAATTCATCGATACTTTAACGTTTAATATCAATCATTATATCAGACGGATTCGGTTACCTACATACACATAACATTTGTAGTTAATTCGCAACTAGAAACATACTCGTTTATTATGAATTTCCTTCTAATTTTCGTAGTAATTTAAATATTTCCATAAAAAATAAATTTTCCACAAATCAGAACCGAGTTCGACGCAGAATGCAAAAAATAACCTCAAGAATATCCTGTCCTGTGGCTGACACAATCCTCTTATCTCCATTGCTGGGGAATATAAGGTCTTAATGAAACAGGAATAGAGTCGAGGTCAACGAAGTTAAATGCAATTTCTGATTAAGGTTTGTAAAATTTATTAAAATGTATACTGTTATTCTCGGAATACTGCGGCTGTTTTGGAAAATAGTCATATTTGCAATTATTAGTAAATCGTCTAAATTGTGCAACATTATACAGGTGTTGCATAAAGGGTATACTAAGCCGAAACCAGCATGTGCAGCATGTTATATATCTTAGCCCGAAACTGAAATCAGAATTTCAAAATTCGCGAAAAAAAAATTCTCCATAGTAAAAAAGTCACGTGACCAACTATGAGTTTTTTTGGTTTTTTTTGTGTACCCTTTTTGCAACACCCTGTATATAACATATGTATGTAATGGTCTTTCAAGTTTGAGGCCTAGTCCACCAACCCGCACTAGGCTAGCGTGGTGGACTAGGCCTAAAAACATTACTTCCTTTGAGACCCGTGCCCCAGCAGTGGGGACGTGATGGGTTAAGATGATGATGAATTTGATCTATCAATTTGTATAATTCGTTGACAAAGATAGTATCATGACGACATCCTACTCTCTCAATACCAAGTTATATACAAACCAGTTTTTTTTTTAATATTAAACCATCGTATCTTGTCGTTTACAAAGACAAAACTAAGGTAAGGATTAACTAACTAAAAAGAGTAAAAAGAATTACGTACTGCAATAAGTGTAGGAATATGCGATGGTATAAAAATTAATAAAAAATAAACTAAATCCGTACATTTGAATAATATAATTAGTTATAAAAACAACTGCCTCTATGAGTAAATAATTCAATTATTGTTCTCGTATTGTTTGTTAATTAATAGTGAGCTCTGAATTTTGAACCAATAAAAGAATATTCGTGGCAGTTTTATTCAATAGGGAATATGCGTAATTTTTTTTAATACTTTTATTGGATAGTTTTACATCACTTTATTATAGTAACAAAAAATTCAACGCCAAAATAAGTAATTTAAGGTATTTTAAAGAAAGTTAAAAAATTACAACCATCACGACCACTTTGAAATTCCCGTCAGGATGGCGGGCTGTCGTGACGTCATAATCGTTTAATTTCACGGCTCAGAATAATGAGTCCCGTCAGTCGGCATAGATTTTTTACCTAATCAAGTAATAACAGAGTACTTTTGTATTTTCAACAAACCAATGTTGTCATGGTAACAAACGAAAAAGGAAGTGTATAAAGTGTGATCAGTGGCTGTTTTGTAATGGTAATAAAGTGTGACCAGTGGCTGTCTTGTAATGGGAGCTCGTAAATAGCTGCTAGTAGCTCTTTTGAAATGGGAGCGCGCAAACCAGAGGACCTTTGTACACAATATTGCACTTTGAACCTGCACCTGGCTCTCTTGAATGGAACCATTGTGCATATCTCAAAGGTCTAAACCCCCTTATCTAAACTATCGAATAAGAGTATAAAAATATATGCATATTCCCTAATATTTGGGCACACGGCTCTCGACTTTTCAATAGTCTTTGCTGTCCTTTTCCGCAGCTGGCCACAGTTTACTCGTTCATACTGCGTAATAAATTTAATGTGTCCAGTTCTTCTGATTACGAGAATTCTTCCATAACTTAATTTAGAAAAAATAACAACTTTTGAAATATACTAACGACTGCCATTATAACCTAAAAGTAGAAAGAGCAACTTGTGTCATGTTCATGTCATAATACTTACAATACAAATTTAATTTTATTGTGTTGCAATATGGAGCATATTTGAGTGGCTCGTTGACTAGCGAATGGCTGTTTAAGCCTCATTACAATAGAACAACTAGTGGCAGCCCATACACTACCAACAAAAAATATAAAAAGTCCTAAACTTTGCAAACAAACAAGCATATCAAACAAGAAGTGGAGAGGTTATAGGAGGCTAGGATCTACTCGTATTGGAAGAATTTTTATGTGATCCATCGTATCTGATCACAACGAGCATCACAAATACTCGGTGACATTAACATTTCTTTGTTTACACTTGACATTTATTTAACTATACGCAAACGCAAAGAAGTTATTATTCTGAGATTGATATATAAAGAATTATGACGTCACATCCGCCCTAAGAAAATGGGTGACGTTTCTCGGAAGTTAGAATTTACCGAAGTTTTTTTGTACTTTTAAACTTCATTTACTTGCTCAAAAATAAATTATAATCAAAAATAATGATGGAGTCGTAGTTATGAAACAACAAAGTTTATTATAAATAATATTTGACCTTTATTTGAACCACTTGCATATTCCCTATTGTTTGTTTTCCAATTCGTACCTAATATTATTATTTTAAACTATGCAGTAAAACATTCTGGTTTGGAATTACAGTAAAACTATTAAGTCCTGAAAACGGAAGTGGATTCTAACTAATTGTTACAGACCGTATTTAATCGATAAAAGATGATTATTAAATTTATTCAAGAACAAATCTGTTAAAAAGCCACATCCAAACGGTATTTTATTTTAAAAATGTAAGTTAATAACTGATTATGATAAAAAGTCTTAGCAAAATCGCACTGTTTATTGTCATGACTTTATAGTTGGACTGTACAGAGTACATAGATGCTCAATTGTTTATACATTTTATTTGATAAAAGAAAAACTAAAGAGCCGTGGTGTGGTGGATAAAAGCTCGTCCTCTCAATCGAGAGGTCCAGTATTCAAATGGCATGCACAACATGCACGTAGTATGCACGAGTTTACGAAACAACTTAGGTACACACATTTACGCAAGTCAAACTTACAATACCAATTTTTGGTTAGGAAGTTATAACCAAGCGGTAGGTGTATATACTATTACAGTCTAAAATGCCGTCAGATATGAAACAGCAATCAATGATAAAACAATATCCAAATGTTTAATCTTTCCTTTGAAACGGATCCGAAATCCATTTGTGCGGTAAATTCAAAACATTTGAAAAATCTTTTCATGAATACCACCAGGGGGTATAATCCGGATAATAAAGGGATGAAATCTGTATAACAGCAATGGAATAACGTATTATACGATACATTGGAGAGTGGCGGAGCTGAGCACATTTGATCCTAATTTGATTAGGTTGGTAGGGGTTCAATGGAAAGCAATAGAGGAAACAAATATCGTTTATACAGGATGGTATTTTGACTAGTCTTTTCTTGGATATAGAAAAAAACACTGGGCTGAGCACTGCTATGATACCTATAGTTGTGCCACCCTTACTGCAACCCAGTAACGGTTAGCGTGACTAGAACATCAGTTCTTATGTACTGCATAATATTACAGAGTGACAAATTTACATCGAAACAAGACAGTTACTAGGTCTACTTTTATTAAAAAATATACCTTAAAGAGCAACGCAAAGCAGTGGTTTTAGATCAACCACAGTTCGCGTCACCGTTGCAACCGCAATCAAATGGAAATCCATTCGTATGGCGAGCAGAGTCAGGAGGGTACTCTATACTGAGGAAAACCGCACGAACGAGACAGACAACCTTTGGATGGAAGAGACAATTTTAACATAATTAATGGGAGTAGAGGTGCAAGGTATACTACTTAAACAGTACATACTATAGACTATATAAATATATATATATATATAATTAACTTAGTTTTTCGACATTATAGAGTGACCCCCCAGAGGCGGCTGCGGTTTGCATCTGCATCCAATGAAGTGCGCTTTTTTATTCCACACTGAATCGACATAAAATGGTCATGGTTTTGTAAATACGTAGTTACATAGAAAGTATTGTTATCGTCATCATCAGCCAATAATCATCAACTGCTGGACATAGGTCTCTCCCAAGGAGCGCCACAACACTCGGTCCTCGGCCTTTCTCATCCAACCACTACCGGCCTAAGGTCGTCAGTCCAACGGGCAGGAGGGCGTCCCACGCTGCGTTTACCTGTTCGTGGTCTCCACTCGAGAACTCGTCTACCCCAACGGTTATCGGTTCTTCGGCAGATATGACCGTGATATGAAAGTATTGTAAAAAAATATTTTCCTGCACTAAATCATTATGTAGTGTAAAAATATTGAAAGTTCTTTATTTGGAATATTAATTTCACAATATTTTCAGACTCTGTGCTTACGGCCTGAAGCAATTGTCTTCTATTAGACCTTCAGCCATCTGTTATTAAAAACTTCACAATTTGTTCTATAAAAGGCGAAACAAAAGATTGAAGAACAATATTTTGAAGACTTTAATAAAAAAATGAATTATTATTCGTTTAGTAAGGGTCGCCGAAGGAAGGACAGATTCGTTATAACTTAATTGTATTTCTTATTGCGTAATAAGTTTTTATTAAATTTTGTTTCATAAACGGCTGTTATCTTTACGTTAATATAAATGAAATGAAAGATTTTATACCTTTCTAGGTAAGTATATAGACTTTTTATCAATTTTAAAACAATATAGGTTGATTAATAAGCGACATACATCAGCCAACTCTTACCAATGGTACTGAATTAACAACAAAAGTAATTAATTAAACCTACCTGAATAGCGCTTTAGACAAGCGCCTAAGATTAATAGGTGAAATTGTAATTTAATGCTGTTTAGCTGTTCAGTTTCAGTTGAAAGTCACAGCGCACAGTTCAACAACGCTAGCTTTGCAACAGAAACAAGTGCTCCAAATAAGTTGGTCACGGCAACAATTATTTTTTGTAGTTTTTGTCACTGAAGTCGTTCGTTTTACTACTCTACATTCATAAAGGGCTACATGTTAATTTAATATATATATATACGACGGCCGAATGGCGTAGTGGTTAGTGACCCTGACTGCTGAGCCGAAGGTCCCGGGTTCGATTCCCGGCTGGGGCAGATATTTGTTTAAACACAGATATTTGTTCCCGGGTCTTGGCTGTTGATATTTATAATTAGTATCTATCTATCTATATATTTGTGTAAATATATCAGCTGTCCGACACCCATAACACAGGTTCGGCCTAGCTTGGGGTTGGATGGCCGTGTGTGAGATGTCCCCACATATTATTTTATTATTATTATATATTAAATTAACATGTATATATATATATCTATTACCCGTTGTAAAGTTAGAGTTGTGTAAGACTCTAACAGATGCTAATTTTAAAACTTTCAGACTAAAGTTGTTCAAAAGGCTTAATATACTATTTTTAACACTATATATTATAGTTAGGTATATACACTGTATATAACTAGGCACAGTTATAATAGTTTGAACTGTGTTGATTTTGTCCTAATAAATTTAATATGGTATATTATTTCCTAAACTAAGCAAAACACATTTTGAAAGTATAATGTATTACCGATATATTTTCCCGGCAGGTTATTCCACGCGTAACCAATTGAAAAGCAGGAAGACAATTTATTTTTCCTACAACATTAGATGCTTCACATAAATCTCCTTGGCTTGAACTCACGTACAAACTTTATATATCACTTTATCCGACTCTTAAAATTGCACTCCGTACCCGGATTAAGACGTCTTAAAACTTGAACTAAAGTAAAATTCTACGTTTTTATTTACTTCAGGAATTCATATTAAGAAAGAAGAGGTTTAATCAATGCTATATTATTTTTTTAACGTCCTTCTTGTAGATAATAAAATACACAGCGTAGAGCTGGATGTTTCGCATAACCAATATTTAAAATAATCAATAATCGATATTTCTGCATAAATAATAATTTTTCACCACGGATGCCTATATAACTATATTATAGTCTTTGCTTTTCGACGAACCTATAATTGTATTGTTAAGGTTAAAAAAAAACACAATTGTCTAATAAAATTATCGAGGTTTTTACAATATTTCTTATTATATTTTCGGGAAGTTCTAAATTCTAAAAGCGTGACATATACATACCTACATGCGAAAGAGAACCTCAACCGTACTAGTTACAGGTACATCCGTGTTCAGAATTTACAGAAAGTCCCTCTTTGTGCTCGCCTGTTCGTTATCAGCGTTACGTATAAATTGCGAAACGCGATCGACTGTGAATGCCGCGCCTTATCAAAGTAGGCTCTTACATTACATGACAGTGCGTCGACGAATTTTAATCAAAAGACTGAATGCTTGAGCGTGTTTGCCATTTTTGTATCAAAGAAAAAAGGAAATATTTACTTAAGCCTATTTATTTACCATAATTTTACATATTGTTTTTTCAGTTAGGTTCTTGAATATAGGGCAATGTGAACGTAGTAAGTTACTGTATTGCAACTACAACTTCGAAATAATGAACCAATGTGTTATATACATTCACTTTTATTATGTGGAACAAATAATCATGCCTTGACCGGGAATAAAATATTAAACACAATCATAGTATAATTAAAATTACCTACCACTCTTGGAGTAGCAAAACAAATAGTTTACACCCGTACCTTCCTACTAACCCCAAATAACTAATACGAAATTGGTGAACTAAAGGTTACCCACACACATTAATTATTGACTAAGGGTCGCCCCAACGGTCGAAGACAAAAGACAGTGTCAGGATTGGGTCATAGGGATGATAAATTATAGTGTATCCTTCTTATTCTGATCACCAGTGAAAGGTGACACTAGTGTATATGATATGTATCAGATACAGGATAAGGCGAGGACGATTATGAATAATGATATCGTTTCGTTAACACATAGGTAGTGAAAAAGTAATGTAATATACAGGTTGTTGCAAACTTGGTATAGTACAGAGTGTGACTCAGAGCGGCATCCCTGTACAACTTTTATAAAACCAATAATCATTGAACAAATTTGTTTTAGTTTGTTCACTCCCCGATACACTCTCTTTTGGCTTACTACACCGCTATTGCAACACTCGGTATAGTAAACAAACCATCTTGATAACTGAAAAAAAAATCTAATCTCAAGTCTGTAAAACCTGTCTAATCCGCAAGTTTGCACCCTCCGAGAAACCAACATTCGGTATTTAGATTCGCGCTATTTTGTATTCGAGCATGGCGCCCTACCGTCGATTTGCTTCGCTGATAAGATATAGAGTGGTGGGATCCCAGTACGACATTAAACACTCACGAGCAATGAAAAAGTTCCATTGATATATGGAACGCCAGTAGCTGGTGGTACTTTTCATAGCTCGCGAGTGTAGGTACTATACGCATAATAATAATAATAATAATCATTTATTTCAGGCAATATCACAAGAAAACCCATATACAGTCAAAGTAATTACGAATATAGAATAGTTAAAATACACAATTATATATAATAATAAAATGCTAAAATATTAAAATGCTGTAAAGGGGCACATAGTCAAACACATTGTAAAAAATATCATTATTCTACTTCTTATTTAGCATAGATTTTACCGTTTGCATGACATATTTTCTCACATACATTGGAATGTGCAAGGATAAAATGTTCCTAATTATATAAAAAAACGTCAGATTACAATTATATTTTACAAAGATAAATAAAACTTTCTATAGATAAATAAGACGGGTCAGTTCTTGTAATAAGGGAAAGTTACTGATAATAATTTTAATCGGGTCCAATCCTAAGTCCAAGTCAAAAGCTGACCCAGAAAGATATAGATTCAGTTACGAACGCAATCGGGCGGGAAATTAGGAGCGGAGTTTTTCTTGCCGAATAAGATGTATGTAAATTCGAAATTGAAACCTGTGGCTGAGGCGGCTGCTTGCTCAAATCTAAATAGAGTTACACATTTTAACCTACGCAAAAAACGATGGGTGTTATAGTAATATTTTGGACGTCCTTAGTGTGTGCCGAGTTCCTTTATTTGTCTTGAGATTCTGAAAGAAATTAGAGAAATGTATTATAATGCTAAAGTCACCGACACAGCTCACCAAGTTAGTAAGCTTAAGTGGCAGTGGGCTGGTCACATCTGTCGAAGAACCGATGGGGTAAACGTGTTCTGGAGTGGGACGCCCTCCGGCTAGATGGGGTGACGACTTGCGAAAGGTGGCTGGTTATGATTGGATGCAGAAAGCTAAAGATTGCATCCAGTGGCGTGTTTTGGGAGAGGCCTACGTCCAGCAGTGGACTGCTATAGGCTAATGAAGAAATGATGTATGTGATGCAGCTGAATGAAGTCGCTTCTCAAAATGGTTTACCCGTGGTACTTAGCCATATTCTTTCACCACTTCGACTGTTCCATGTTCAAGTTACAATACATTTCTTTGAACCTCCTGTATTGAAAAACAAAAGCACGTATTATCTAAAGATCTAAAGCCATCATTAGTAGTGATGTATATTGTAGATGTACAGGTACTATTATATCAGAGGTCAAATGGAGTTTGTAAACACGGGTTTAATACCAAACTATACCCCTGGGGGGTGTGTATATTCCATCTCCATTGATGCTGTAGTAATTACGATACATACAGGAAGACCGGAAATACATACCATATCTTAAAAAGAGAAGGAAATAATGGAGCACATTTCTTTGTTTTTTCTATGATAGTCTATTTTATTTCCTCTATGATGAAACGGTTTTTGGACCTCAACAAGGTACAAAAACGCACACGTATTTATTTAATTTTATGTATATGTAGGTATGTCGTCTTTTCAAAAAATATAAATGGCCTATGTCTACGTAGTAAGGTAATAAAAACAGTTCTGTAGGATATTTTTTTATTATTCGTTTTATAAAAAAATAAAATCAGTAAGTATAGAAATACCTATATATCTCTTCTATTCTATTATTCTCCGTCAAATATCCACCCTGTAGCTAACCAAACCAGGCAGGATATTTTTTTATTATTTATTTTAAAAAAATTAAAATCAGTAAGTATAGAAATATATGTAGGTATATCTATTCTATTCTATTATTCTCGGTCAAACATCCACCCTGTAGCTAACCAAACCAGGCAGGATATTTTTTTTTTTTTTTTTTAATTAAAATCAGTAAGTATAGAAATATACGTATATCTATTCTATTCTATTATTCTCGGTCAAACATCCACCCTGTAGCTAACCAAACCAGGCATGCGTATTGCGTAATTATACTAGATTACCTTTGATAATTAGTCGGATGAGTTACTGTAATTCTATGCGCAGATTTCTCTCGGTTCAACTGTGACTGTGTTTAATTAGGTACGTCTCATTATCGTGCAGATTAGGGTGCTACTACTGCTACTATAAATATGTATTATTGGTTACAGGATATAATACAATTATATGGTCACGACTGTAATACCCGAAGAGGTAGACAGATGTAGCTTACAAGCGTCAAGTCACCCGCTTTTCACCGTAAGTACATTCAATTTGTACTCACGTGATAGGTCGCGAGCCGTGTCGCCGTTTTTTCACATCTGGATTCTATCCTCACAATGTTTTCCTTCATTGTAAAAGTACGTGGAATAATTAGCAGCAATTAATGAACTACAGCATGGCCCTTATATCGCCAGCACAAAAAATTATGTCGCTTTTTGCTTAAAGTTTCATGATAGCTGAAGACGTCATGTATTGTAACGTTTCGCCCTACCGCCTGCCTACTTAACTCCTACCTATTGGATTTACTAAGAAGATATTTGAAACTACAACAAAACTTACTTGAGTGAAATAAAAGTGAAACAAATACTGCTTTGAATTGGCCATGAAACATCCAGGGAAACCCTACGTTGTGTTGTAACCCAATAAACGAAAGATAGTGAATTAAATAAAACTATGACCTAGAACTGATTACATACTTCCTACCTGCCTATAATTATTGACCTATATACTACAACTTTGATGTATAACTTTTATTTGTACGATAAATACATATTTACAGGTAAGTACATAAAGATAATAATATAGATAATAATGTTTTTTGGTGTTGGTTAATAAGGGAAGCCCCTCCATACGCTTTGTAGGCCTTGATCACTACACCCGATTGAATCAATATATAAGACTCTAAAATAGATAAATAATAGCAAATATTCAATCGGAGCCCTCGTGGAACACAACCATTGACTTGGACATTCCTCCGACCAACTTATTAATCACTTCCCTTGCTCCTAACCTTATATATTTACATGTTTTATATTTATTTCATGTAAATAAATCAACATGAATACATGTTGTCAAAGCTAAAGGGACAATCATATTTATAATCATAAATTAACTGAAACTAGAATAGTTCAATAATTTACAGTATAGTAACTTTATTAAATCATGAATTTCATAATAGATAAGTATTTGAAAATATAATAATATGACTCTAATTTTGTAGCCAAGTGGGAAGTGATTTAGGTATTATTTTAAAAGATTAAATATATAATATGAAATAGTGAATATTCTTTGATCTTATTGGAATATAGGATAATTGTTATGAAATAGTGAATATTATATAAACTTATTCAAATATATTATAAATAGTTGTAATAAATATATCCTAGCTAACTTTATTCCTACTATATCCGTGCTATCTTTATTTACATTAGAATTTATTGATTTAACAAGGAAACAAACACTTCTATGGGTAAGAATTTACATAACTTTCTGAAAATATGCAAATTGGACAGGAATCTGATCTACCTTCAAGCCATTTGTATTTATTGAGCAATATAGGACCAGAAATGATTTAGTTTAAGTATCTAGGACCCTTATTTGTGATATCTTGACACTTATTAGAGTAAATTTATCCGTCAATCAATTCTTTCCCTGCGCTGTTACTTGTTTTTAAACTCAAAGTCAAATAATCTTCTCTGCCATATAGATACTACAATAAATCATCTTTGAAAAGTTTATTTAAGTATGTATCTACTTTATTCTTTGAATAATTACTATAGCATAGATTCTATAGAAGTATTTATTTACCTAATGAAAAATCAATAATTTGAACAAAGAACCATAGAACAAATTTGAAGGTAGGTGTATATTTTTTATTTGATAAGAATTTATTATTTTTGAAGTGAGATCTATTGTCAGGTTTTAGTTATTTGATAATCATCATCATCATCATCACCAGCCCGCTTCTGCCTATTTGTATCTATCCAGAAGTCCCTATTCTAAACTAAAATAAGTTGAACCAAAGCTAGGGAATGTGTAATGTGTAGGTTTTTCTCTAGCTAGCTAAATACTGAATGAGCGAGGTAGAAGACCTTTAGTGTACCTATCTAATCCCTATACCAGTGTGATGGAAATTGCAGCCGTGGGTTAGCGTCCATCAAGAAATAAAGTGTATAAATAACTTATCAATCATATACGAGAGACCAAAAGTAAATAAAAAGGTCACTTAGCTTCGCACACGGTGTTCCGCCTCGGCTCCACGCGCATGGTCCTCACGGCACCGATCACCCCCTCAATCTGACCGTCTGCTCACCACGGCTGCTCACACAAAAGTGAAAAGTGCCCACGCGCTGCTCGCTTACGTGGATATTATCCTCTACCCTCAACTCGCCGATATCAATATTAAGGCTCACCTACACTCAGAATAATTATCTTGATTATTCTGTGATCCGAAAACGGTACAACGAAGCTTGGCACGAAGTTAGCCGACACCCTGAATGATTTAATAGACAACTTTTCCAAAAATCCCACGGGAAAACCCTTCCAAAGCGCAACAAATTCCCCGGAACATCCAGTCGTAGTTTTAATTCATTATTTGCGAAATAGTTAATGTTTCGGCATCGATGGAACATTACAGTATGCCAGAAAACGTAAACATTTTCATTTATGTATACCTGTACTAAAGATTCTCGAGTAAGTACCGTCTACTCTTACTCTGCAACTTTTGCTATTAATACACTTACTAAGTACCAAAATTTATAAAATTAATAATATGATAAGAGCGGTGGTAGCTCAGTCGGGTAAGCGCCCGCTTCTCACGCAAGAGATGCGGGTTCGAATCCCGGCGCTGACATGTACCAATGAGTTCTTTTAACTTAAGTACAATGTATACCATCGCTCTTACGGTAAAGGAAAACATCGTGAGGAAACCTGCATATCTAGATTTAGCACATCTAGATATGTGAACCCACCAACCCGCAGTGGACCAGCGGGGTGGGAAATGGTCCAAGCTTAGGAAGGCAGTTTAGACCTTGTGGATATGCACAAAGGTTCCACTCGAGAGAGCCAGGTACAGGTACTTACACCCCCACAGAGAATAGAATAGAATAGAATAATGTGATACGATAACCTTGATATACCCCATTACGAATGTAGAGCTTTTGTAACCACTGCTGAGCTCCCAGGAAACAACATGGAAGGAATTAAAATAGTTAAAATAAAGGACGACTAACGAACTCCAACTAAATACAGGTAGGTCAATAAATTCCCCCGAATGAACCCTTAATTTCAGTATAACCTTTTCAGGGGATAAACTCTAATGAAAATCCTTATTTAGAGAGTTAAATTATTGGGAATGGTAAGCTTATGTTTTAGCCTGCATAGAACGCTATTGCTACACAGGGAATATAAAGGGACAAAGGATTGTAATGTTACTGAAATTTGTGCACCTGATAGAACCTATAAACCTAACCTAAATAAATAAAACCTGCAGAGTTTTATTCTGCCATTTTTATATGCTATATTTTAGTCTCTGCCTCTGTGGTCTAGTGGTAGAAGCTTCGCTTCATGACCCAGAGGTCCCGGGTTCGATTCCCGGGTGGGACCATCAATTTGTGTTTCTAAAATTGTGGTTCTAAGTTTGGCTAGGACATAGAAGGCTGATCACCTGATGTCCGAAACAGTGAAACGATCCATGCTGTCGGATGGGCATGTAAAGCAGTCGGTCCTGCGCCTAGCTCTCTCCAGTCGTGTCGGTCAATCCGTCCCATTGGGCTATGAGAGTGATGGAACAGAGAGTGCTCCTGTGTACTGCGCACACACTTGGGCACTATAATCTACTCCTGCGTAGATGGCTGATCTCAATTGAGATTGGCCGCCGTGGTCGAAATTCGGCTAGGAGGACATTATTATTTTAGTCTCATTAGAATTTAATTTTGGAAAATGATAAATGAAATGAAAATGGAAGGAGGTCTTTTTAACAAATGTTTTTCAGAATGATGATCATCATGACCTACTTTCAGATATGCATCTACGAAAGACTTACCCTGTATAGAGCTATTAGTTGGTTTCCGATCGATTCAAAATCCAGTACAAACTAGTTACCTGGCACCTGTAATACAGACTAGGAACCAGGAGCATTTTTCATCGTTGCGAAATAATTTTTCACCGGCCATTTTTACACCTTCATTTTTGAGCTCGCGTCCACCAGTTTTTGTTTTCGTTGTCAGTCCTTTTTATGCAGGCTGCAGTGTGACATTGATTGATCGTATTGATTGTTAACCGTTTTGCATTGGTTGACGTCTGAGAGACCTCTCATAAAATTAGTTGACTAGAATTATGATTAATATTCTTAAAAACATATATTAATATCTGGTGTGATGGGAAGAGATACATTAGAACAAGAAATACTTTATTTAAAATTAAAATTAAGTTAATAGTTATTTTATTCATTATTCAATGGAGATACTTACCTATGTCTGTTTTATGTAATTTGTAAACTCTGTAATAGTGTGAATTTTATTGTATACTATTCAGAAAACCAAATTTTTTGCAAAAACAAATTTATTATTATTTATTTTATTTATACCAAACTTTGTGTAACATAGTTATTTTTTTGGTAAATAAAAGGTAACAAAGTATAAGATATAAAAAAAAACTCAAGCGCTGCTGAAATATTAAACGGGAATGTCACAAAAATATATTCAGTGGCTCTTCACTTTGCGAACGTAACTCACAACAAGGACCGCTCGTTTATGATCCTGACATGCCGACGATAAACAATAAAGATAAACATCCCCGAAGCAAACCTCGAACAAAAGAAAACCAAGACATTGCTACAGAGAAAAACCACGTTGTAATAGCTGTTGATATTCACAAAGACGCGCATTTTTGCGAACGCCAGACAAAAACAAAAAACTACGAGGTAACTACACATTACTCGCGCGTTAACGTGAATAGCAATGACTATGCAAAGGAAAAGGTAAAAAGATCCGTGGATTTTTCCTCCAAGGAGAAGATCTGGTTCGTTAAACAGCAATTGTTATTAATTAGACCTTTCATCCCTTCGAAATGCGGATTGCGTTGCGCAAATAAAGCGAAGGTTTCATAAAATTACCGTTCATTTTTAAAGGCATCGTTTAACTGGCTGCCCTTTTGTGCTTCAATGGTCGCCTGACAGTTTTTTTTTCGATCATTTCACTTGAACGGTCACCCAATGACGGAAGTCAAAATAAAAGATAGGGTTATGTTTTAGTATAAGAAGGACTTTATGTAAGAATATGTACCATTCTGCTTATTCCACTATTCTGACTTTTAACACCAATTTGTAAAGTAAAAAATTTAAATCAAATTCAAATAAAGTAGTCTTCAATTATTTTTTTGATACCTATCTTCACAATTATTATTTACCTTAGTAGGTATTCGCAAACGAAACATAGCCGTTTAAGGGTTATTCGCCGATACAGGTTTTTGCGACTAAAAACTGTTAAGTAATAGAGATAGAAGGCCTGCACCAATTTGAGTTTCAAGCTCGAATGGCCTCAAGATACAGTGATGCTTATTTGTTTGTTTTCTCTTTCCTGACAGCTGCCCAAATATAACGCTTCAGATCATGAAAGAAGACAAAAGTGGTGGCCAATGAGAGTGATCGCATCATCGCCACAATCTACAATAGACGAATAACGTCCAAGCGTCATAGCGCACACCAATGGCGTTGCTTAGTTTTGACACATTCAGTCCGACCTTCACCTTGGGAGGTGACCTCCGAAAATCCTTTTTTACGTATAAGGCAAGTTACTTACACAAGATTCCTATTAACAAGCAAGTAACTAATTTATTTGTTCCTAAATGCGCTTGACTAGGAGTCGAAACAAGAGTCAGAAGTTTTATGTAAAATTGTGTAAAGCAGTGGTAAATTTTACGAATGGACCATTTTTTATGTCTGACTCTTACGATTGTTATGTATAGTCTGTGTGTGTGTCAAGTTGTATGCCATGTGTTGATTGTTACCTACTCTGTGAATTATTATTGACTGTGATCTTGATCAATAAAACGTGTGAATTTCCCAATCTGTTATTTATTTGGAATATCGAGCAATAACTTAATAGTGGCGACGAATAAACCAAGAAGATGGCTTCAGCAAACATTGCAAGTGCAGTTATGCCCGGAAAATTCGACCCCAACAAAGATAAATGGGAGAATTACAGGGAGCAACTTTTCTTCGCATTGGAAGCTGCTGGACCATTGCAAAGCGTGCAGAAACGAGCTCTATTCTTGTCTCAGTGTGGAAAGGAGGCGTTTGCTCTGATTGTTTCACTGTTAGCACCAAGGAAGTCGAGTGAAGTGTCATTTGAGGAGATAGTAGAAATCCTAAATAAATTCTTCGTGCCGACACCGCATCCAATTTTAGAAACTGAAAAGTTTTACAAAAGGAAGCAGAAGCCTAATGAATCGGTTACAAACTTCGTAGCGGCGTTACGTGACATTAGTTCCCGTTGCCAATTCAATGTGGATCTAGAGCGAAGAATTGTGGAACAACTTATTCTAGGAGCACGAGAAGAAGGTTTAAGGAAGGAACTACTGAAAATTAAAGTGAAAGAAATTACATTCGACGTAGTGGTGCAGCAAGCGCTTAATTACGAATCAATTCAGCAAAATAACCAGACTGATGGGAATAATTTATTGTCGAGAACCCATTGTGATGTCGCCCCGAGCAGCATGAGCAGAGGCGAGGGCGAGCCGATGGAGGTGAACGCAGTCAATACAAGATTTAACAGCACGAATGAATCAAAAGAAGTTGCCAAATGTGTGCATTGTGCTAAAAGTCACTCCGGCAGATGTAGATTTCGGAACGCAACCTGTTACAAATGTCACAAAAAAGGTCACACGAAAGCTGTTTGCGATGTAAACAAACAAAAATCGCGATTATATTTTTGTTGTCACTGTGAGGGGGCAGATGAAGAAGCCGAAAACAATACCGAGGACAGTTTTGGTGTTCATGAGGTGTCTGGCGCGAGCCGCGTGAAGCCATTCATGGTAGAGGTGACTGTCAACGGCATCCCGCTCGTCATGGAGGTGGACTCGGGCTCGGCGCGCTCCATTCTGCCGCACAGCGTCTACAGACAACATCAAAGTGTGTTTCGTGAACCACTGACGCCATGCAACAGCAAGTTAGTCACTTGGACGAATGATGAACTGAAAATCAGGGGCGAGACGATGGTTAACGTGACTTACAAGGAAAAGAGTAGTAAGCTGCCCTTAATAGTTAGTTGTGGAAAAGGGCCAGCGTTACTAGGTCGTGCTTGGTTTGATGCACTAGGAATTTCAGTGCATGGGATTAACTCAGTAGACGAGAGAAGTACTGACTATAGCGAGCGGTTTCCACAGCTATTTAGTGGCGAGTTGGATAAGTACAGTGGGCCATTGGTTCAGATTGATTGTAAAAAAGATGCATCTCCAGTATTCCTGCGTTCAAGACCCGTACCATTCCCACTTCGTGAAAAGGTAAATGCAGAGCTGAAGAGGATGATGGCAGATGAAATAATTACTCCAGTGAAGCATTCACAATGGGCTACACCTCTTAGAATTGTCCCAAAGTCTGATGGATCTCTGAGATTATGCGGGGATTATAGAAGTACAGTGAATGCAGTATGCTTAGCAGATAGTTATCCGCTGCCCACAGCAAACGAAGGGTTCTTTTCCTTGGCTGAAGGTAAAATATTTACAAAGCTGGATTTAAAACATGCATACAATCAACTGAAGGTCACTGAAGCAACAGCAGAGCTCCTGACACTTAATACACCACTAGGATTAATGAAAATGAACCGTCTTGCTTATGGTGTAAACGCAGCTACTGGTATATTTCAACGGCTGATGTGCTCCATACTATCTGGCATTGATGGAGTAGCCTGTCTGCTTGATGATGTTGTAGTTAGTGGATGTACAATAGAACAACATGATAAAAGACTGATGTCGGTGCTTAAACGCCTAGATGAGGTCGGATTGAAGTTAAACAAATCTAAATGTGTATTTGCTGCAAAAAGAGTTACATTTTTGGGTTATGAGATTGATGAAGCAGGGATCCACCCATCTAAAGATAAAGTTAAGGAGATATCAGAGAAACCAGCACCTAAGAACAAAAGAGAACTAAAAGCTTTTCTTGGGCTCTATAATTTTTATGAGCGATTCTTGAAGGATAAAACAGTTGTGTTGGAACCATTATACAAGCTTTTGAAAGAAAATGTCAAATGGCAGTGGAGCACAGTTCAACAGAAAGCTTTTGACAATGCTAAAGCTCTTCTGACCTGTGATATGACACTTGTGCACTACAGCTTAGAAAAGGAGCTGATGATGATATGTGATGCGAGTGAGGTCGGTGTTGGAGCGGTGCTAGTGCACAAAATGGAAGATGGCACAGAGAGGCCTGTCATCATGAGCTCAAGGACTCTTCAGCCCCATGAAAGACGGTATGCTCAAATTGATAAAGAGGCCCTAGCTATCATGTTCGGATTAAAGAAGTTCAGGCAATATCTGTTGGGTCGGAATTTCATGATACTCACAGATCACAAGCCATTGCTTGGGATATTTGGGCGAGACAAATCAATCCCAGAATTGGTATCACCAAGAATGTTGAGATGGGCGCTAACGCTAAATACATTTGATTACAAGTTACAATACCGACCAGGAAAACAGATGGGAGATGCTGATAGCTTGAGCAGATGGCCTACGCCATGCACAGAAGAAGATATTGAAGAAGAAAATGATGTGTTTCTACTGGAACAGACAGATTCATTGATAAAAAGACAAAAGCTAAATGTAACCACGATTATAGAATCCTTTTTGAAACATGTAACATTTTACCAGCAAGCCTTAAGCATAAATATCTCCTCCTTGTAAACAGCCATGGTAGTGAAGAACATAAAATACCTATCCAGCATACTTGCGGCACAAGAGGGGCTGTGCAAGGAAGGTACCAAATACCATATACAAATAATTATTTTGGTGGAAGAATGCTCTGTAAACAAATACCCAAATTATATAATGAATTACCGGTAAGTATTAAAAATGAGAAAAAATTATCTTTATTTAAAACATTATTAAAAAAACATTTACTTAAAACTTATTATGATTGAGAGTGGTGCCTTCCTTGCACTGCTCACTTGACACAGTCAATATATTGTTTATTTTGTTAATTTTTAAATAACAGCTTAATTAAAATGTCACCGTCTACCCACAGTCAAACCAAAAATATTGGTTTTGTGGGAATTCTTCTGTACCCTATGTATCACTGCAATGTTAATAAATAAATAAATAAATAATTGGGAGTTACTTCAAAAAAGATAGCAAAAGAAACAGAGAAAGACCAAGTGTTGAAAAAGGTTAAAATGTATTTATTACATGGATGGCCAAATACAGTTGATCCGGAATTGATTCCTTTCCAGAGGCGAAAGGACTGCCTTTCACTAAGTAAAGACTGTGTTCTATGGGCTAATAGAGTAGTTATCCCACAGAGTTTACAAAGACACATATTGAAGAGGTTACATGAGGGACACAGTGGTATCGTGCAAACTAAAATGATGGCAAGAGCATACCTGTGGTATCCTGCTCTAGACACAGACATCGAGAAGATGGTAGGGGATTGTGAGCAGTGCCTGTTGAATAGGAACAATCCACCTGCCACAGAACACAGTTGGCCGGGTACCACAAGACCATGGTCAAGGGTACATATCGATTTCATGGGTCCATTCATGGGCAAAACATTCCTCGTGGTAGTTGATGCGTACAGCAAATGGCCAGTTGTAAGAATTATGCCAGCAATGACAAGCAAAGCCGTAATTGATGCCCTAAGAGACATATTCGCTGACAATGGATTACCAGATTCCATTGTTTCTGATAATGGCCTGGCTTTTACTTCCACGGAATTCCAGGAATTTATTGACAGGAACTACATTAAACACGTTACGGGAGCGCCGTACCACCCATCTACTAACGGCCAGGCTGAAAGGATGATACAGACTATCAAGTCTAAGCTAAAAAAACAATCCAATGCACCTTGGTTAGAGCGAGTAGCGAGAATGCTATTTCATATGCGAACTACACCAAGCACAGTGACTGGCAAGACCCCAGCTGAAATGCTAAATGGCAGGAAGTTTCGCACAGCACTTACAGTATTGCATCCAGAACTGGATGCAGCTAATACCGGAACAGACATAGAGGATAGAACAGCTGAGAAGGAAGGAGGAGAGATAAATAAGAAAAGGTTTAATGTTGGAGATCATGTTTTATTTAGACTGTACAATATGAACAACAAGTGGCAACGTGCATGTGTAACAGCCGTGCTGGCGCCAGCCTTGTATGAAGTCACCACCGACGGAGGTGTGAGGCATCGCCGGCATGTGGACCAGATGCTGAGGACCAGACCCCCTGTCAATGAGACACAGAGACACCAAGAGTATGAGGGAGATGAGAATGACCCAGACATAATTATTCCACCACCAGAAGAATGGTCAGATATTTTAGGAATGTAAAGTATTTTATTGGTGATTAAACTGATTAATTAGTACTTGTGTCTGTCGATCATAAAAATTGTAGTGATTCATTCATGATTGTTGTTCAATAACTTAGGGGAAAGGTGTTATGTATAGTCTGTGTGTGTGTCAAGTTGTATGCCATGTGTTGATTGTTACCTACTCTGTGAATTATTATTGACTGTGATCTTGATCAATAAAACGTGTGAATTTCCCAATCTGTTATTTATTTGGAATATCGAGCAATAACTTAATAACGATAAAGTCCGTAAGAAAAATATTCATTAAAAAAAAGGCTACAGACAGAATAGATAAACACATAGGACAAACTTATAATAGCTCACAGTCTCACTCTCGGTTACTCCTTGAAAACCATTAAATACTGGTATTTAATTACAGAGGGTGTAACTTCAGTACTGATTTACGGGTTTTACAGCTTTTTAACGTTTACGATAATTGCCCTTGTTTAAAATTCAAATGTTGTTTCAGCTATATATTTTTCGGCCAATCGTTTTTTCTGTACCAAATAACGGTATAAAATCGTGGTGTGGTGTTTACACATTTTAATTAAACACGAATTATTAAATAAAATATAATTTAAAATAACTTTTAATATTTTGCCGTTTTATTTGCTTTTTTATATCCAAACATTTAATTAAATACTTAATTTTGTAATTATTAAGTTACAAAGTTTCCACCTTATCCATGAAAAATTGTCTATTTCACTTGATAAAAACATAATATTTCTTGTTCCCCTGCATTCACTCCCTAACTTCTTGGTGAGTTATAATAAGTAAATTACTAAATGCGATGTCGACTAAACGGTAAAGAAATTTGTTTTTTCGCTTCATTGACAATTTTAATTAAACTTTTCTACCCAAAGCATCTATTGATTTCAGGTGAGATATTTTTGGCCTGCTGCATTGAAAACCTTAAAGGTTGGTTTATATCATCTACAGTTGAGACTTTCAGATTATTAATATTAATTTCTTAGTTAGATTAGGTTGACAACGTGGTAGCACAGTAAAACTGGTTTTACACTCTAGAGTCTAGAATTCTAGCTCTAGAGTCTAGAATTCTAGATGCACTTGAACACTAAACACAGTGGCGGATTAACCTATAAGCACGACAAGCACGTGCTTGGGGCCCCGGGTCTCCAGGGGCCCCCATCCTCTGCTGCTGTTTCATTTTATACCTACATTTTATTCATCCACAATATGTCCGATGTAATGAGTTTGCTCTGATTAAAGGGCCTACCACACGCGTAAGTATCACCACAGTTATGCCTGCGCAGGCCGGCTTAAACACGGAATACCTGGCGTGTGGTTGGTAAAGGGCTTACCACACGCGTAAGTATCACCACAGTTTTGCCTGCGCAGGCCGGTTTAAACACGGAATACCTGGCGTGTGGTTGGTAAAGGGCCTACCACACGCGTAAGTATCACCACAGTTTTGCCTGCGCAGGCCGGCTTGTACTGTACATGGAATACTGTGCGAATGGGTGGTCAAACTGTATACCGCGCCAACCCCGAAGCGCGGCTGCGCAAGCCGCGCTTCGGGGCTGGGGCAGATTCCCGGCTGGGGCAGATATTTGTTTAAACACAGATATTTGTTCTCGGGTCTTGGATGTGCCCGTAAAATGGCAATTGGCCCCGCCCCCTATTACATTGGGACTAACATAACACTCTGGCGAAAAGTGGGTGCAGCAATGCACCTCTGCCTACCCCGCAAGGGAGTACATTAGTACAAGGCGTGAGAGCGTGTTATTTTTTTTTTCTCTAAATCCTTTAGTAGTTTAACATGTGAATGATTTTTTCAATTTTACAGCTATTTTTTTGTCCACTTCGATCGTGTACGGTTTGATTTTTGGGAATAGCAGATTTTTGCAAACATTGAAAATATACCAGTTGGAAAAATAGTTCCTCATTGGGAAACATTGTTTCTAGTTTCCACGCCGATGATTTTGACAAAAATGAGGCTTGCGCGTACTTAACTGTGCCGTGCATATACAGGGTTATTGGTAAGTAGACCCCTTTCAGGAGGTGATAGAGGAAAGCATTTCCATTCGATTGAACCCAATAATGCATAATCCGAAACTTAACCATTTCTAAGATATTTACAGGCCATATCTCGGTGATACCTTAATCGATTTGATATTGAATTATCTTGTTTGAAAGCTTATTAATTGAACATGTTTTTAAGGTGAAGTGCACAAAAAAAATTATTTATTAAGGTGTAACTTATGCAAAACAACCAAAAAAATTATTGAAATATGGTTATTTTTTTTTATTTTCGCTTTTAAGAATAAAATTTTGGCAAAAAAATAAAAAAAAAATTGAATATTAAATATCTTAGAAATGGTTAAGTTTCGGATAATGCATTATTGGGTTCAATCGTCTGGAAATGCCCTCCTCTAAGGAGATATGCTCTCCCTCCTGAAAGGATCCGGTCTACTTACCAATAACCCTGTATACTCTAATGTGCCGTGTGATAGCTCGGCGTACCTGCGCAGTTGTAACGGTGGTGATACTTGCGCGTGTCGTAGGCCTTTAAGACAAGCAATTTTTTTTTAAATGTTTTACTTACATCCTTTTTTATAGAAAAGTTATAGTTTAGTAAGGACGTTTTAGCTATTAAACTGTTTTGTCACTCTTTGTCAAGGAACAAATTGTTCTAAATTAGGGGCCTACACAGGCTTTGTGCTTAGGGCCACCGATGCTCTTAATCCGCCACTGACTAAACACACGGCATACGAGGTTATATGACTGCACCGGCTCAGTGTAGACATTATTTTATTATTTATTATTTAAAATTTTCCTTTACTTTGTAAGCCATAGGGCTCCACACAACTCGTTATTCTGAATTGATATTTACTCTACGGTTAGCTTTGATGTATGTATACTTAAAAATGGCATAATGGATGTAGAAAGTGGGAGTAGCTATGTAGAAACATTGCGGAAAAGTAACCTAAAGTAAGTAGTTAGTAAAGTAACCTAAATGTTGTTATGAAAGAAGCAGATTATTTTTCCGTCTGTGAAAGTTTAAGAGGTTCTAGATTAAATAGGTATTATAGTACCCAAATGAAGTACAGTATCGTGTCATAGAACAGATGCTGAGTAATCGAAGGTTTTACGTAACTCACCAGGGAAAGGACAGTAGATGGCGACGTCAAAAAAATGGGCTACCACAGGGTAGCGTTCTGGCCCCTCTTTTATTTAACATCTACACCAACGACCAGCCGATTATCTCGGGTATGAAGCATATACTGTTCGCAGATGACCTCGCATTGGCATGTCAGCGCAAGACCTTCGAGAGTGTAGAGCAGGGGTTGACATCTGCACTGGCGGAGCTGTCTGCCTACTATGAGGCCAACCAATTGCGTCCTAACCCCAGCAAGACGAAGCTATGTGCTTTTCACCTGAAGAATCGCGAGGCGACGCGCCCACTTCACGTGCAATGGGAGAGTCAATGGCTCGAGAACTGCCCGAACCCTAAATACCTTGGCATTACCTTGGATCGATCCTTGACCTACAAAGCCCATTGCACCAACACAAAGATGAAAGTGGCCGCAAGAAACAACATTCTTCGTCGCCTGACCGGTAGAACTTGGGGGGCTCACCCGCATGTCCTACGAACCTCAGCCCTAGCCTTAAGTTACTCCGCGGCAGAATACGCATGCCCAGTATGGAACAACTCGGCTCACGCTGGGAAGGTGGACATCGCGCTTAATGAGGCCTGTCGGCTGGTTACAGGCTGCTTAAAACCAACTCCGACTGATAAGCTATACCTGCTCGCTGGAATAGCACCGCCAGCGGTTCGCAGACAGGCCGCTGCGGCCAAAGAGCGCTGGAAACAACTGAACGACTTGCGCCATCCTCTGTATGGTCATGTTCCAGTGCAGCAGCGCCTTAAATCACGCAGAAGCTTCGTCACAACCGAACCGCTGACTAACGAGACAGCGCAGGAGTTTAGGTTGAGCCGCTGGAGAGCCGATACTTCCCACTTGCGTCAGTTTGTCCAGCCAGCCGAGGAGCTGCCTGCTGGAGGGGGTGAAGAGTGGTCTGTATGGAAAACTCTAAACCGCCTCCGGGCTGGCGTTGCCCGGACGAAGGACAATTTAAGGCGATGGGATATGCTCCCAGCCAATGCCAGCACTCTATGCAGTTGCGGAAGCCTCCAGACAACGTCACACCTTATAGAGTGTCCTGATGCCCCAAAATGCAGTCAAGGAGACCTGATGAAGGCCAATGATCTCGCAATAAGAGTAGCAAAACACTGGAGGAAGTTAGCTTAGTGCATTTTACACGATAGAAGAAGAAGATGAAGTACAGAAGGTCTAGTGTAGATTTTTCCGAACCGATCGAGCCGTGTAAATCGACGCAAATTTTTATGGTTGGTAGGTACATAGCTAGTGCTGCGCATATACCGCTAGGTGGCGAAACCCTCGCGCAATACAAATTTGCGTTTACTCGCCACTATTCGAATGGAGTCAAAATTCAAAATTCGCACTTCCGTTGCTTTATTATAAACTAGCTGTTCCCGCGCACTTCGCTTCACCTTAAAAAGTTTCCCGTGGGAATTCCGGGATAAAAAGTAGCTTATGTTCTTTCCTAGGGTCTAAACCGTATGTATACCAAATTTCATTCAAATCCGTTCAGTAGTTTTGACGTGAAAGAGTAACAGGCAGACAGACAGACAGACACAATTTACTTTCGCATTTATAATATTAGTTAGGATGGCAGTCTGAATTCGACCAGTTTTCATCGAAGGATGCATGTGATCAGGGCTCGGGCGCGGTTCGCGTGGCTAACTTGGAATTAATCCTTTGATACGTTACTGGCTTCGAGTTTCAAGTGACCTCTTACGTGCTTGAGCGTAGTGGAGTGGTTATCGAATATTGTAACTTGTTTGATAAGGTCATGCTTGTTAGCAGAGGTTTACGATGTGAAATGGTAAACGTTATGTAGGTATAAACGGCTTCACGTGTCTTTGCAGCCCACTGTACTCAACACAAATACTTTATCTAGATAAGTATAGAAAAAACTACCTAAATCTTTCAAAACAGCTACTCAGGCGGAAAAAATACAAAATAAACTTCACAAAATTTTATCAGACATTCAAATTACTCACACCATCTGGCTGTCTGTTTCTAATAAAGTAAACTACATCAAACCGTCTCACTAGAGATCATCAATTTTGTCAGCTGCTGCCGCGACGTAAAACAGAATATAAATATTCTATCAGTCGCCCCTGTCAATCTTTGTCGCCGCGGCGCACGGAATAATCAATCAACACTCCTTTACAATTTATAGGTTGGTTTGTAGTGTGTTCGTTTGTTTTTAAAAAGAGCTTTAGTTTATGTATAGATAGTGCAGTTTTTATAGATTGCAATAGTTACAATGCAATAGTTGCATAGTTACTATGGAATGAATGTTTTGTTTTAATATCCTTTTTTGCATTTAGTAGGTATTTTAATTCAAATTTCTATTTTCAAACCATTAAACGTCAGTTTTTTTTTCAATAAATAATGGAATAAAAAAATCAGTTTCACTTTGACCCACCAACTTAAATACAGACTAAACTAAATCCAAGTTAAGTATCAACATTATAAACCAGCTTTGATAGGGAACCATTTATCACAAGCTGACGCCGGAAACAAATTAAACACTTAAATACATGAGGCGTGACTAAAAAAAGAAATTGGGGATGAAGCTATGGGATTGGTTAGAGGTGTCACTTACATCACTGCAAGCCACAGATTAGTGGACCCACTCGCTAGAATTGAAATAGAATTCGATTCCTATCGACTTTTCACTAGAATTTGCGTCACTCTGTGACAGGTTTTGTGTATCTGCTGCACTTTGAAAACATTTGTTTTTTTTATGTGTATGTTATTATGATGTTACATGCCTATTGGTTGTGTATTGTAAATCCATAGGTTGGTAATGTAGATAAAATTTAAACCTTAGATAACAAGTAAAACTTAAATAAAAATCGATCATAGGTACAACTTTATCACGGCTGAACAGATAAAGATTGAGTACTTACCAGCTTTCTTCGTACATTAGTTATAAATTTTACATTACAAATTAATAGGGTAAGCGATCTATTCCAGACAACCTTTGGAAAGTTTTCATTCAATCATCTTTGTAGCCGAAACACACAACATTATTAGCATAATTAAGACAGATCCATAACACATGACCATTTCAAAAAGTATGTGAAAGTACCTATGGCAGAGATCGGAATGAAAGGTTCGTCCATTATGTAAATATACTTAATTAATATCGTTATAGTAAATAATGTTAGTAAAGAATTGTTAAGTAGTATAATACTTAATGTTAAGTTTACATTATGTAGTTTGTGTTTTTAGAAATAACCATATGATGTGAAAAAAATACCCTGTTTCTGAATCGGAAGTTTAAATCAATGCATTAATAGTCTTGCAGAGTGGAACTCCCTTCTCTATGACTTTGTTAGCGAGATTTTTGTCCCCTCATGTCTAAATGCGGTATCACGGAAGTTCTTTGACATTTAACGAAAAGGAGCCTGGTCCGTCTGTCTGTCACTATGATACCATTAAATTGCCATAAACCTTTGTCTAGTGAGTGGAAGCGGAAGGAAAAGCTTGTTGATAGTTCTGAAATTGATTTTTTATGCACTAAGTAATTCAGTATTTTTATTATTTGTATTGTATGTCGTGGTGGCGTAACGGATAAGGTACCTGTGTATGTTAAAATATTCCTGTATCCATGATAATTAACGCCTAATAACTAACGACAAAATAACGCTAAGGCGTTAAATTCAAAATCTAAAAAGATAGAGTTACAAAATTACATACAATTATCAGCAAAGTCAATAGAGGTTCTGTCTACCTACTTATTAAGGTCTAAATTACATTGCATCGTTTATCGATGCTATTAGCGCCACGTAGGTTAAGGCAGAAATTAGTAAAAGTATAGAAGTGCGGCAACTCAATTGTTCTACTCTACGATGATGGCACGCACACATACATTTTTGATATGAACATTTGAAAGTCCATTTCACTAGTCTTAAATATACTTATAAGCAAAAACAAGATGGTGGCCATACAAAAACAAAGTTAATTTTGAACTGACACTCCAGCTTGTTTATCTAAGGATCATTGTGTTAATCTGTCTATCAATCTGTTTAAAAAACCTGTACCGATCAACCGATCATAGCAGTGTGAAATATTAAAAACTAGCTGTTCCCGCGCGCTTCGCTTCGCCTTAAAAAGTTTTCCCGTGGGAATTCCGGGATAAAAATTAGCCTATGTTCTTTCCCAGGGTCTAGACCGTATGTATACCAAATTTCATTCAAATCCGTCCAGTAGTTTTGGCGTGAAAGAGTAACAGACAGACAGACAGACAGACAGACAGACACAGTTACTTTCGCATTTATAATATTAGTTAGGATGTTGTAAACATACAGCCACGTTCATACCAACACACATAGGAAAGCTCAATGCGTGTGCGTGAAGTTATACCACTTTTGCCCCTTTACCATTGTAGAGATGGTCGAATAAAGTCTAAAATAGTCTGTAAGACATTTCTGACAATCTCTCAGCTAGGTCTAGACGTATCCAGTTGCATCAGCTGACTGTATCGGCCTGGAATGCTTGAAGCTGCCTTCTGATTGGCCAGTTCACACTCTCGGTTCCGTCGTTTCATTATTTCAAAGTTTTTGATTGGGGCTTTCATTTCATTCATGTAAGAGAAAGTAGAGAACATCCGTAAGTTGGATTATTTAAGAAAACAGGTAAGTTTTTAAATCAAATTACCTAGATTTAATATAAGTCCTACTATTCGCTAAATACAATGAAAATTAACGCATTCATCCAAAAAACCTAGATAGGCATATACAAAAAACTGTGAACATATTTGTTTTAAATATTCTTCTACCACGTAGGCATACCACGCACACAACACTCAAAAGCCATTTAAACTAAAACTTCAAAAATATAATCCTAAACAACTGCTTAATCCTTGAAGTTCATAAAACACATAAAAAACGCATAAAAGCAATAAAATATGTCAATAACAAATATTTTGACGACATCGCCCTCTCATCTTCACAGTTTATAACCTACATCATTAAGAACGAATAATCGATTCAGGGCTCTAACGAGAACAGGAAGAATCGATCAATCTTGGCCGGAATTAACCATATTAAATTCTTTCTTAGCACCGGAAGATTATTTTTAGAACATTAGACTTCTTTTGGTCGGCACACGAAATGTGTTTGGAATTGTCTGAATGTGTGTGTGTGTGTGTGTGTTTGTGTGAACCCCCTGTATCTGAGGGGGCGGGGGGAGGGGAACGTCACATGTTTGACGGAAAGAAGGCGCCGTATAATTGCTCGAGTAAAAAAGTGAGACAAAACGAGATAGACATCTGATTTGATCTTGTAAAGTCTCGGAAACTCGGAATCGGCTCTAGTTCTGGATATGACTAACCTATATAGTTCTTGATAGTAAAAAAATCAGTTCTGGATTAGTTATCGATTGATTAAATCATTCAGATCTAAAAAAATGACCTTATACCTTGAAGTTGTTAATTAAAGTTATACTATTCAGGAGAGTTAGTAACCTCACAAAATTAATCGAACATAAAAACAAAATATTGTAACAAAACATTCGATCTAAAAAACACTGGCAACTTTGGCACGTGGATCAATAAAAAGCATTTCAAAATTCGAACGACAGATGCGATATTTTTTTAACAGTTAAAAGCGAAGGTATCTTTCGAGTGGATGTGAACGAACGCATGCAAGCGCGTCGCGGCATGCGCGTTCTAAATTTAAATACTGGAGGGCGCTCGCCTCCCCTCTCCTTTTGTTCCTGTTTTCAAATTTCGAAAAATAGACGTCGATTAACCCTCAGTTGCCAGTGTTGGTGGCTAGCACAAATTTGCGCTCGATTCGGTCGCTCCCACTCTTAACGGTAGATACTGTTAGCAGATGCAGATTGAAATGGTTTCAGGAGATCTGTTTTTGCGAGGGCTTTGTGTAGCAAATTGGGTCAGGTTTGTATAAGGTAACAAAGATTTTGTTACATTGTTTGAGCTTGACAGTACATTTTACCTTTGGTCGCGGAACTCGCAGAGTCCACTCAATTAATGCAATGATTGAAAACTTAAAAAAATATATAATTAAGATGATCACGTATGTTTTAGATAAGTAGGTACCTATACCCTCGATTACTCATTTGAGTAGTCATGTTAAATAAAGGAGCGCTGTTTTTGGCTGGATTGTCACTAAGCCGGTTTTAAATTGATTATTAAATTGATTTATGTACTCAAATTAGAAACTAGGCCTTTCATTGGTGGCCTTTGGAAAGATATACCTAGATAGACATAAATGCTTGCAGCACATAGGTAATTGTCCAATTTATATCAAATTTTATGATGCAGTACAATATGATAAAATGGTAATATTATGTTAATTTAAAGAATTCTAATCACTAAATACCAAGAAAAAAGAATTAAAAACACAGCACTTTTCATTTACTTATTTCTAAATTTGCAATTAAGCTTTTATTTAGTTATTATGATTTATACTTTTTGTTCATTTATACTTCTTATTCTTCATTATTTTTTTGTTCTGTGTGTGTGCGATGGCACGGAATAAACTTTTTTATTATTATTATTAAAACTAAAATACCCGGTCAAAAATACCCTCCCCCGCACGCTAGTGTTAAAAGAGGGTGTTTCAGACGGGATGCGCAGCCGCATGATTCAGCTACAGTTTCAGCGGTTTCAGCGGCCAGTGTCGCGTGCGCCGCGGCCCGCGCGCGACGCCACCGGAAGCAGTGTCTGTGTCTTATCGATATCCGGTTTCGAAATTTGAAATTCGAATTGTGTTCGTGCGTTGTGTCTTTACTGGTGGTTTTTGGAGTGTGTGCTTGTTGTTTGGAGATTTTAATGGTGAGTTTTTTCTTTGTTTAAATAACTATGTGGTTTTCTTTGTCGTTATATGTTTTATTCAGACTTCAGAGAGAAATGAGATAATTGACAGGACAATTGATTGATAATAATTAGGTTAGGGTATGTAAAGCAGTAATGTAAAAATTATTATACTTACCATTAATTTAAGTATTTTGTAGGTGGATGTAGAATCTAGGGTATCTAATTTTAAAAAAAACTTTAGTTTCTTATTAAACTTCATACTAAAGCTTTTAAGTTTAACTGGCACTTATATAACAGGGGTGCCTAAAATCTTTAAGACTATTTTAGTCTTCAGCACCCTTTCACGCAAACACCCCTTCTTTCTCCTGAGATAAACTGTCTAGGGCCGTTAAATAAAGGCAAAATATCTACAAAATTATAAGAAAAATCATAGTTTATCTAACGAAATTAGAAACGTACCATTTTGAAATTTAATCAGCGTAGATCCCACTATAAACTAGGAAAGCTTAACTATTAATTCCGGGTTAAATCACTAAAATATATGCAAACATGTTAAACAGAGCCCTAAACCCAGTGACATTGTATGAATATGAATAAAACAGTCGAACATTAAAACCGGGAGTCCGACATTTCCAACAAAATTGAATATGATTCTACAAAAACACCGACAAACAAACTTCATGACCACTCATAAATAGTCCGTGTGCTGAAAGTAGTAAAGTTTACAATCGCCTGAAACAATCTGGCTTGAAATTGCTGTACAGTCGTAGAGACCATTGACCTCATTTTCTTTCGGGTTAAAAATTTTGCGTCACTTTTTTAGAGCTAGCCGGTCGGGTCGTTATTACAGGCACTGTTTGTTACCTCTAAACAACTAACATAAGATAATATGTTTATAATGTATATATAAATAATGATGCTCAGTGGCTGTGTATCATCCAGCATAGATAACTATCAGGTTCGTCTCCAGAGCGTCAAAAAGGCACCAACTCAGCATGTTCTTCACACAATTAGGGCACAGTGCTGCTGGCCCTTAGCGTAATGAAACTTAGTTTTTCACTAGAGTGACCCCACAGGTATTGAACAGCTGAGACTGTTGTTACCTAGTACATACGAAGCTATATACAATGTCTATATTTACTTCGCTACAGACGAGGTTATGAGGACGCGACGACGGACCGCCCGCAAATATTCAATGTTTACGTTATTTGTGCTTTACTTTTTAAAAAACTCTACCAGTAACGGTTTTATGGTATTGTAGTGATGAAAATTATAAAGTTGTTTACCCACTCGTACTTATATAGAGTTTTACAAACGAAAAGATGGCACGATCAGAGGTGTGATTTTGTTTTTTAACCTTCTGTAGCTGAGCTCCAAACCGTTTTCCGAATAACCCCTCTATATGTAGATTGCACTGTTCGACATGGTTGGATCCCCGAAAGACTATCGTTTTTCTGACAAGAACTCTGTAACTGTAAGTAACTAATTTAAGTCTCTTGAATTTCAATTTTATCTCCCTCCATGGTCGTTGGTCATGGGTACATACAGCAAACACATGGTTATGGTTAACAAGCACACATAATCTATATGCGTTAAATGTATGACCTCCTCTTTTTGACAAAGTCTATCCTATGCTCTAAATAAATATAGGTACCTAGGTACCTACCTGCCTCAATCTTCCCCGGTGCAAACGTAATTTCTATTGAGGAAAACATGTAGGACGGAATAATATAATAAGGTGCTTTGCATACAATACCGGCTGGATTCTTTCCTTATTCCCGTCATAACTGCCTAATACGGCTGCACGAAATAGAAACACAGAATATGCCACTTTTTACATACTTAAATTTTTTATTCGACGCTCTTTGAAACTTTTTGATCTTGTGTAGGTAACTGTGGACAGAAAGTGAATTTTCTGATTTAAGTACAGTCTAGACATTGAAAAATTATAGGTAAGTTACAGATAAGAATTCCTAGCCTTTTTCAAATGATTTAATAGTTTAATACAGTACAAAGTTTTAATACTACCTAATAGTATCCAATTTCTTATCTTGCTCACAGGCAACACTACCTAGTTGAACAAATTGCTCCGAAACTTTACCGAACAATAGCTGCCGCGGGCGAACTCTTAAAATTATAACAATAATTCAGTTACATAAAAAATATGTAATTAAAACAAAAGTTTATGATTCTTTTTATCTTTAGTTGATAATATTATGTAAACTACCTACCCTACCTAACCTAACCTACCTACGTAGGTCAATATGATATCTATCAATCAATATGCACTAGGTAGGGGCGTCATTCCATCTTTTTTATATGTATGCCTGCTCATTTGCAATTATTATCTTAGTTGTAAAATAATACAACTATTTTAAAACAATTCTACAATAAAACAAGCAACTGTTACCGATAAAAACCGACCGACACAGTAAAGTGGCCGTAACGTTTTTTTTTTTCAATTTCGACCGAACGTATCAATTTTCAAGAGTAACCCAATTTGATAAATGAATTTTCGCCGCTGAGCTGACGGCCGTAGCTTTAATGAACTGGCATTATGCAGTTGCACGAAACAATATTTATTTCCGTTTTACATACAGGCTCAATTAGCCATGCCCAGCTTATCATTTTAATCGGCATATTTGGCACATTTTTGCGTTGAAATTTGAAATGTTCCGTCTGTTTTGTGCTGCTTATCTTTGGAAGGTCGGGTTCGCTTTTTGAATATGATGTGACGTGAGCAGATTTTGTGATTAAACCTTTTTGTAACTGTTTCATCGCCTATTTATACATATATACCCTACTTAGCTTCGATTTTTTTAAAATGTATCATAATGGTATAATGGTATGGATTTTGAGATATTATAAGTAAATTTCTCGTCAGCAGGAAGGTAGGTATGTCAACTTTGTAGTTCATTATGAAAGAGACACAAAAATGGCCCTCCCTAATAAAGTATCCTGCCTTAAGACGTAAACTTCCACTGTGGTATAAATGTTCAGTTTTAGTACCTAAATCACACGCATTTAAAGTAGCATGAAAGGTGGAAGTCATTATACCAGACATGAAATAATTTTTCAATGATTTGTTTGTAATCAAGTCGACTCGACAGTTGACTTTAAAGGCGTATGATTGAGAATTGGCTACCTAGTCATAAATACACAACAAACAACCAACATATAACATACAGCATTATAACAGCATTTAGCAGAGGTACTAGGAACGCATACATCACAGGGATCTCTAGAGAAGTAATTGATGGAGCTAGGCGCATCTCGATCAAAGTGGCGAGAGAACGAGGCCCGAGGGCCACGTCATTGCGGTAAATTGTACATTAGGAACCACGAAGCTTGATGAAAGACCAATGCGCAGATACTTTTTGGCCCCCTGTGAGCCTGGTCACTCTAGTTATAGTTATAGTTATAGAAAAGGGGAGGGCAACCAGTGCCCATTCGCCACTGCGACCTAAAAGATCTATTGTGACTCCCCTTGCCGAGTCAAATCTCACTATCCAGGCCCAGGTCTTTTATAAACCTGATGATCTTACCTGGAGAGAGAGACCTGACATCTATGGGGGCTAATTTGTAGCCGCCCAAGATTCTGTTTCTCTTGTGAATGATGGCCTCACATTCACAGAGAATATGCCTGGTCACTCTATGTGACGAAAAACTAAATTTCGGAGAGCCACGACTCTATTTCGTTGTATTAAATATACGGATTGCACGATAGCTCTTGTTCGTTAGTTTTTAGTCAGTATAGAGTAACGCTCATCCTAAATAATTTGCCACAAAAATGGGGCCAATGTCATACAAATTTGTTGATTAATTTTAGTCCTATTGTCATTAAAAAAATGAACTCAGAAAGCTTAATGAAAGTGATGTAAGAATGGAGTGTAGAGTGAATTGGTTATTCAGCTAATAAATATATTTGGAAGATATGAGGTAGCAAACGTCGTATCGCAAGTGCAACGTTACTAATTTAAAAAAAACTTTATCTACAGGGTTTCCATTTGGTTATTTTTATGGCCATGTCATTGGCGGCCAATAGAAACCAGTAGTGACGTTGCAACACGTCTTATATATTGTGCAACCAATTTCCACCTTAGGGTCAATTCAGACGTACCACAACCACACCACAACCACAACCACACCACAACCACGCGGTGTGGTCGGGCGTATATTTTGTATTGACAATGAATAATCCAATTCACACGTGCCACATTTTGTCGTTGTTATCGACCACCTGTGTAATACGACCACATCGCAACCACATCGCAACCACAACGCAACCACATCGCAACGGCAAAGCCGCCACGCGGCGGCGGCACCGCGGCCACCTCCTCTCCCTATTAAATGCACACGACGACGTGGTTACAACATCACAATGACAGCGACAACGCAACCACATCGACATTTTGTCGCTGCCACAACGCAACTGCAAAAAGCCGCTGTCACACAATTCACACGTAACCACAGCTTGACCACATTTTGTCGCTGCGACGTGGTGTGGTTGTGGTACGTGTGAATTGACGCTTAATCGTGTGAACACGGCCTAAGGGTAAGTAGGTTCATAAGTAAGATTGAGATGGGTCAGTACAGTTGCTCAGAAGGACAATATGGAACCGGATTTGTTCATTACAAATTCATCCCGGACCTTACCACGCCTCGGTTAATACAGAAAATTATGCAAATGGCGAATAAAACTAATTATTCAGTGTTGAAGTGGAATATAATTATTCTGCATACTGGGCCGATGGGAAAAAGAAGAGTTATGTGATTTTTGGGGGGTTAGGATAGGAAGTCCGAGGACAGATTGGAAAATTACGGGCTCATATAATTATGGGAAGAACCACTCGTTTTATGAATAATTATTTAAATCCTTTGACATAACAATAACAGTTGTGGCCGACATAGATAGCTAATAAGTGAAATGTATACAACACATTATATGTAGTTAGGAAACTGTACAGGGACTCTATCGCGAAATCAAAACGAAGTAACATTTACGAAGTAATTAGTGTCCAATTCTATACAATTTGAATCCGAAAATCATTGCTAAGACAAGTTTGCGTTAGGTACACAGACCGTAACAAAGTTTCTGTATAAACGTATATATTTACCTACTTACTAACTTTTATAAAAACACAATTCCTTGAACCGCAGTAAAATAGCTTATCTCATAGCAGATACCGTGCAACCTCCCTAGTAATATACTGTAGCCCATCAGATTGTGGCAATATTGCTTCGACATATAAAACTAAGGAAGCAATATGAGAAAATGTTATTAGCCAAGAACCACGTCCTGACCCTCCTATATATAATGCAATTTTATGTGCCGACGCTACTTGTGACGCGCGTAAGAAGGACCTACTGTCTTTCTTTTTTAGCATTTTTTATTACTTATAGTTTTTTTATAAGATCTTGTGAAAATATTCTAAACATATACAAATACCTATGCATAAAGAAAAATTAACAAGAATAATTTAAAATTCCTATTTAGGATTATCATAACGTAATGTTTTTATCAATTAAATTGCGTTAAATGAGCTTGCTTTTAACCTTCAATAATTTACCAGTTGATTCGTCTAGGTCACTCAGAGGGCTTATTTGTGCACTGATGTGCACCTCCGACCTTATACCTACTCGTATAATCACACCAGTCTACAGCTACATTTTTCTTCTCCGTGGTCAATTAAAAAGATCCACATTCTACCTACTTCTATCCATTATTTTGCTTTTCTCTTTAACAGACTTGCAATAATCCCCACAGGAGCGAAGCTTGTTAAATTCCGTAATTATTTGCCCGGTGCTGCGTCCAATCTTTGAAAATTCAGTTTTCGCTAAAACGAAAATTATTTATTAGAATTTTAGTCTAAAGCGGATTGTCACTGGCTGTGCCTCAGGCTGCTGCAGATAAGATAAAATGTAGGTACAGCTTTTATAATCTATTTCTGGTCTTTGAAAATAAAATTATTGCATGGTGCATAGGGCATGCAATACCGCAATACCGGTATTGCGTAATACCGGGATCCCGGACAAATCCACGCTTTTTTCAATACCGGTATTGAAAGTTAATACCGGTATTGAAGTAATACCGGAATCGGACATTTTTTAGGCTATAAATCAAGCGATTAAGATATAGTTAGCCCTGTGCTCCCATATACTATGAAAGTCTACTTGTTTTAAACCGTTACATGCGGTTTTTGGCCTTTGGAAACCTACTTGTTGTCCATGCGTTCTAAAATTTTAACTCTAATACTCAATTCTCGTAAAAAATATTACATTATACAGAATTTGATTGCTTTTTTTGTTTTATTTTGCCCTATACGACCTTTAAACAAAATATATGCCATTTATAACAAGGAAGTCTAATACCGGTATTAATACCGGGATCCCGGTATTGAGTTCTAATACCGGAACTCAATACCGGTATTGAAAATATTACCGGTATTGCATGCCCTATGGTGCATTACAAAATTACTTCTTACTAATTATAGCACTCGAATAAATTATGAATCCTGCATGTATAATATATAGGTAATGCTTCTATTGATCTTTTTTTCATAATATTCACTTTAGTTATCTTAATGATAATAATAATAACATATTATGTTGAATGTTATCCTAATTGCAGTTAAGTTGAAAATTATTAATTTGTAACATGTAACTAACTATCTATTCAAAATTAAACAAAGTAGGCAAGATGGCATTATACATATAGCCAAGTTAGCTAGCTTACCAACTACGTACTGTAGTTATTTTTACTATTTAAATTAATAATTTTCATTCAACCCACAACACATTCATGCTAGTCAACCTATTTTCATTTTACGACACAGAATATACGTAGTCATAAAAGCCACGCTTCAAGCTAATATGGGATGTGAAACTATTTGCCTGTCCATAAGTCCGCAATAAAAAAAAAAAAAAAAAAAAAAAAAAAAAAACACGCACTCACGCCTTGTACTAATGTACTCCCTTGCGGGGTAGGCAGAGGTGCATTGCTGCACCCACTTTTCGCTATAAAGATTTATTTAAAAACTTGACTCGGTAAATACTAAAGTTTACAGCTTTTGGTTATTTTGGGGATATGCTATAATAAAATCTGTTATTTCTCTTGGAACTAGACGTTTTATTGCCATAATTTTCCCTGTCAATATGTGAGAAGTCTGAGTTAGAAACTAACTTATCTTTTCACTTCACCTTAATGAAATTGTATATTATTATTTTTTATTTCAAATAATGGAACAAAATTAATTAGTTAACTAGTAACTATTTAATTGTAGTTACTAGTTACCTAATTAATTTTGTTAACTAATTAAGAGTTAAAAAAGGTTTACAACTGGTTTAGTATACAATGCGATAGCAAAATACGCTTTATTGTCGCAATTTTGAAAATATTCGATTTTTACGTAAAAGCAATTGAGGCAATTATCATCAAAACTTGGGATAGCTAATGTAATACTTAGATAGTTCTCCGTATAGGTACTTATTTTCAATATATCCTACTATATCCTACTGAGCGGTGTTAGCTCAGTCGGGTAAGCGCCCGCTTCTCACGCCAGAGATGCGGGTTCGAATCCCGGCGCTGACATGTACCAATGAGTTCTTTTCTGAATTTAAGTACAATGTATACCATCGCTCTTACGGTGAAGGAAAACATCGTGAGGAAACCTGCATATCTAGACTTAGCACATCTAGATATGTGAACCCACCAACCCGCAGTGGACCAGCGTGGTGGGAAATGGTCCAAGCTTAGGAAGGCAGTTTAGACCTTGGGGATATGCACAAAGGTTCCACTCGAGAGAGCCAGGTGCAGGTACTGACACCCCCACAGAGAATAGAATAGAATAGAATAGAATATATCCTACTACTATTTACTTAGACCAATATACTTATGTCCTTCTTACGTATACGCAGGAAGTCTTCTACAAACTAAGAAGGGTTGATGTAGGGTAAATGCGTCTTAGAATAATATTTACATTGGACTCGTATTTACATAAAGATCTACCCGCTACGGATCATGTGTGAATGCTGTTACATTTAATATACAAGTAGGGTAAGGAGGTACGAACGAATAATATAAAGGTATAATACAACTTCTTTTTACTCCAACTCTTTTACAGTCCAAGCCATCCAACTATGGAACGCTCTCCCTTTAAATACAAGGCAAGCGCCATCTCCTGCGTCTTTTAAACGCATGATCAAAAGTAATTATCTTGAAGAACAAGTTGAGTTTTAATTAAATTATTTTTATTTTACTTATTTAAATTGTCAGAGCTAATATATTTATAATATATATTATTTTATTTAATTATTGTTATATATTTATTTATGTATGTATTTATAATTATATGTGTTCAATAATTTTGTTTGTTTTTATTTGTTAATTTCGTAATTAAGTAGGTACACCTAAGTGCCCTTTTCCAATGTTTAACTTTTTACCTACAACGGTTGTCTGGAAGAGATCGCTTTTAGCGATAAGACCGCCATTTGTGCATGTATGTTAATTAAGTTATGTTTCATGGTGTGCAAATAAAGATTATTATTATTATTATGTTTCTTATTAAGTACTGTTATATTCTTATCATTGCTACACTAAATTTATATAGTTACGAATCGTTCGAAGGTTATAATTATATTCTTTCCCGCTGTAGTAGACCAATAATAAATCATAGGCTATGTCATAAAATAAATCGTAACTCTTTCTTCTATCCTTGACTACTTGAAACTAAATCTTCAGGCCGAAAATTATTCCTCACTACACTTACACACTCACACACAGATCCTTAGAACATAAATTACTCTAATTACGGGTTGGAGCGGCACTATGAGGCCCCGTGAGACGGTGTTGACAGCTCACATAAATCCCGCGTAATTAATATCTCGTTACCAGATACTGGCAACACTACACTAGTGTAACGCGGCCGGTTGTGGAAATTATTGATCTCTTTGGATGGCCGGATGGTATGGTAGAGAGGGGTGCTTGGCGGTCCAATGTTTGAATCTCGGTCGAGGCCGCTAGACAGGTATTATGTATAAACTAACTTGGTCTAGTGTGGTCTAAATAACGCAATACAATAGTGCTCTTTAGTCCAAGATTCCTTTTGACGTGATTCCATATCCAGTATATAATTATCCAGTATGTATGTATCCAAAATTTAGTTAAATTATAGAAAGAAACATATACTTATTACGACTCCACGAGAGTCCCAAAACTCCAGATTTTACCCTCTTCTTATCTACCCCTACTTCAATTCATCTCTTTTCTTTTTTATTTGGTGGCTTAATATTTTACGAGTAGATTGTACTTGACAGTCGATGTAAAATTTACACTTTTTGCGCGACTAAGGCCCTGTTTCACAAAGTCTGGTTAGTAACTACTTGTGAGATTAAATACATGCTGTCACTCTCTGTTATCATTTTTTTGTCAGTGACAGCATGTATTTTATGCCACAAGTAGCTACTAACCAGACATTGTAAAACAAGCCCTTGGTGTTTTACAATCGAATGGGCTTTTTTTATCTCGTTAGTAAACTGATACCATAGGGAAGTATTATTAATAATTAATGAAAAGGATGGATGTGGAAGGACTTTTGAAATAGTGACTTTCATAAAAATCGACTAAAATCCATAACTCAAAGTTTTTTTACGGGTCTTGGATGTGCCCGTAAAATGGCAATAGGCCCGCCCCCTATTACATTGAGTCTAACATAACACTCTGGCGAAAAGTGGGTGCAGCAATGCACCTCTGCCTACCCCGCAAGGGAGTACATTAGTACAAGGCGTGAGTGTGTGTTTTTTTTTGTTTTTTGGAGTAGTTATCTATTGCACTGTGTAGTTCTAGTTCTCGCCCGTAAAACTATCGATTTAAGCGTTGTAAAATATAAATAGCACTTACTTGACTATTTCTAAAAAAGCAAAAAAAAATGCTCGTTATAAAAAGTAAATAAAGAAAGAAAGAAAGAAAGAAAGAAAGAAAGAAAATTTATTTATTTCTAACACACACAGAAACAACACATACATTTACAAGAAAAAGGTTATAAAGTAAATAAAAAAATAAGTAATTAAAAGAATGTTGCTTCTCGGTGCTGAAATGGGTTCTAGTTCAGCTTGATGCTATGGCAGGTACCTAAATATAATAGGCAAATAAATACCTGCCTATGTAGAAAATATGCACTTATGTACAGTAATTAGTACTTATTCCTTTGAATATTATAATTTGCTAAAAGTATAAGCCCTTTTGCCAAGTCCCATACCTACTGTGTTCTCATCTTCCTCTACCAGCGGATAAAATAGGAAATACAGTAGTTTGTATTCATTCGGTGGATCCAGAGGCCATTTGTAACCGGCAGGGTGCTTCTATCAGCGAGTGACGGTGGCACCAACTGGGCTCTTAAGGGTCACTCTACGAGTTGACGCACGAACGAAGAAGGTTAGTCACGCGATCGGCACGCTTGTTACAACGAGATAGAGTCGTAATTAACGCTTCAATAACTCTATCTATGCATTATTTATTTACTTACCATACACACTCATAACAGTAATTCACACAACACACACGTCCCATATACCTATACTTATATATTATTATTTTTTATTTTTTTGTTTGTACATAGTTAAGTAGGTACTCGTGTACGTGACTGAGGTCACTTAAAAGGGCCAGCTGAAAATCAGCGCTGTGGCCTTACTGTCCACAGCTCATGCTGAGCTGGTGCCGTTTCGACACTCCGGACAGCAACCCGTTGTGTTATTGTTTTATATTTTGCCCTTTTTTTTGTTTTTGCCTCATGTTAATTTTTTATTATTATTTTTTTGGCCTTGTTATCTTGTATATGTATTTCTTTTCTTTAAGTCTGTATTTTTCTTTTTGTTGTTGTTGCTGTCTATGTGTCGAATAAATGTTTCTTTATCTTTATCTTTATCTTTATCTACTGCCCGTCTAGTACAGGTTTGATAGATCGTCGAAAACTATAAAAGTTTACGTTTTCTCGCATACAAAGTGGCGCCTCTAGCGGAAACTATCATGCGACTTTTGACTGATAATGTATGCAGATGACAGAAGAAAACCATATTTTTTTTCGTTTACATAGATTGCAAAGCGCGTACTAGAGGCCCTGATGACTGGTAGTTACTTTCATACTACCTACCTAAATTTACAACCGGTCAAAATCGTAAGAAAGTAACTACCAGTCATCGATACAGTGCCACAAACTTATCTGTTCCGGTGACAGCTCCAATATTTCTATATATCTACTTATAAGATTTTAAGTTTCCCCAAAGTAGTAATTCGCTCTTGCGGTTTTAATAAACCCATCTTATCTATAATAATATATAATTTATTAGTAAGTAAAGAGATATGAATCAATTAAGTTCGCTCTCACCGGTTTCCTGAATTCCGTGGGAGATGATGTTGTTATAATATTGTATAAGTACGTATTACCTATGTATGTATGTTTTTTAGAATGATCGTGGTATGGTACTTTATACACCATTTAAGAAGTCTTTAAATAGCTGCACACCTTTTTATCAAAGGTCAGTCACAAAGTCTCTTTTTTACCAACTCTTAATAATTATGTACTATTGTCCCTATACTTGAAAAGTCATAATATTCCCTTATTCACGCTTGAAGTGAGAAGATAATAATGTGTAGAAATGCACCAGACATCTTAAGCCAATATCACAGCTAAAACAGTTTGAAAATACATAAATATATATAAACTTTCATAAATATTAAACTTTATCACTAAAATTGTAATTTAAGGTATATTATTATTTTCTTTGACATAGTTATATATAAATGAACATTAGTGATATTTTATACGTTATTTAAATAACTCAGCTTGATAACTTTTATCTATCCATAAATAATCTGCCATAAGTGTTACTTACAGGTTTTTTACAAAAAAAAAATAGTGAGTTAGCAATATATTCTACTAATTCAGTTATCTTTTCTACACAGATCTAAGATGGCGCCCACGTTCGTCCGCGAAACCTATTTAGTGAAAAACTATGTCAATGGCCACCCGTAATAAACTGCGTCTACCATTGCCAACTAGACTGTATGTATGAAGCTTGTATGAAGTCTTTGGAGATTAGAAAACTATCATATTTAGTAGCTATTTGTGGTAAATACTTAAATGTTTTTATTCTGTTTATTTCCAATTAATATCCTTTTTTACACAGTTATAGGTATATATTACATTTAATTCAAATTACAATAATTATCATTTTTCTATCTATACACATAATAGTTTGCATCTGCCTATCCTAAAATATACCTAGTTAGTTGAGACGATAAAAGAAGAATATAAGGTCAATTTTATATTATTTATTCAAAGTTGGTTTGTTCATTCCGCAAATTCAAATAACCCAAGTTTCACAAAGCTAATGGTGGCAATAAGTATAAGGCTTGTTAAACAATACTTATCTCTTAAAATCCCATCATATAATGATTTTAAACCAGTGTACGTCACTACTCCTAGTGATTTATTACGAGTCTAGATTACTCCCCAGCGTATCACGGATTCACGCCCACACCACTACGAAGGGGTGAAGCAATAAGGTCGAATTTCCCTTGAGCCAATCACGCATTTTCTATAGCTGATATTCGCTTATGAAATTCCGATCGGCTCAACGACGCGACCTGAATATAATATAAAGCGTAAAGTAACGATACATTTATGAAGGCAATTTCCATAGTGCTTTGTAAAAAATCACAAATGAAATGAAATCCTTTTCGCAATTGAAAAGCATGAAATAGATCGGTGTGAAATAATAACTCCACTCGACCCCGATACGCATAATTGTGTTGATATTCAATATGACCGGATGAAAGCAGATTTTCCGATATGTATCGCTAATTATTCGGATGTAAGTAGGTGGGGAAATGCAGTAATTTTTCAAGCTTATTAATCAGGGAGTTCATTTTATAACTGTATCATATTCTGTATTAAAATGTTTAAACAGCCCAACGCAATGCTTAATGAGTAATGAGTATCTACGAACTCATATTTTTATTCTTAAAATAACTTAATTTCATTAAAAAAAAAACTTTGAGTTATGGATTTTAGTCGATTTTTATGAAAGTCACTATTTCAAAAGTCCTTCCACATCCATCCTTTTCATTAATTATTAATAATACTTCCCTATGGTATCAGTTTACTAACGAGATAAAAAAAGCCCATTCGATTGTAAAACACCAAGGGCTTGTTTTACAATGTCTGGTTAGTAGCTACTTGTGGGATAAAATACGTGCTGTCACTGACAAAAAAATGATAACAGAGAGTGACAGCATGTATTTTATCTCACAAGTAGCTACTAACCAGACATTGTAAAACATGTAATATATACCTATAACTGTGTAAAAAAGGATATTAATTGGAAATAAACAAAATAAAAACATTTAAGTATTTACCACAAATAGCTACTAAATATGATAGTTTTCTAATCTCCAAAGACTTCATACAAGCTTCATACATACAGTCTAGTTGGCAATGGTAGACGCAGTTTATTACGGGTGGCCATTGACATAGTTTTTCACTAAATAGGTTTCGCGGACGAACGTGGGCGCCATCTTAGATCTGTGTAGAAAAGAGAACTGAATTAGAAGAATATATTGCTTACTCACTATATTTTTTTGTAAAAAACCTGTAAGTAACACTTATGGCAGATTACTGATATTAGATAGATAAAAGTTATCAAGCTGAGTTATTTAATAACGTATCAAATATCACTAATGTTCATTTATGTAAATAAAGTTACATTTTACTACATAACTATGTCAAAGAAAATAATAATATACCTACCAACCAACGACTAACTCGAAGAAGCTAGCAACATAACAGTATTCAAGCATAATAACAAGATCTAAACATTAATAATTAATGTATCTATAAAATTCTAGTTATAAAATACATATATGGAACAATTTGCGAACGCCATCAAGCACTAGAAAGCTAAGCTCTAAAATTTAAGTTTTTTAACCTTTAAGTATGGACGTGGAGTCTCACAGGCTACCTAATGTTTACGTTTTCATAGTTTTGCCTATTTCCCCCCGCTCCCCGCGATTGAGCGGCTCAGTAGCTTTGGTTTTCGTTGCCAAATTACCAATGAGGGAGGAGGTTGAGTCGTCTGGTGAATATCACGTGAGTAATGACCATCAAAAAATTGACTGGAGCCTGTCAGGCTACACGTCCATTGTTGTCATACAACATATTTTGTATGGGCGATTATGTTTTTTTTTTATTTTTTTTTCAAAATGTGAAAAATAAGTAATGCTGGTACTTCTAAAGGTAAAGGTAATTTCTAAAAAAACTAGCACGTGTGCATGTAGTGCCTCATGTGGCAAAGACGTGATATAAATAGACGATTGCCAAGAGAACTGAGGTTGACTAATGAATCGAGTTTTAGGTGATGATAATTATGGTCACAGAAGGGGTCCAGGATCAAGAAACCAGTCAAGGGTCCACAAGAGCATGTAGAATCTGTCCCGCGAAAAAACATAGGATGAATACCTATGTTTGTGTTGCCTGTGTGTCTCCAAGTGTTCTAGACCTCTGTGCATTGACTGCCAATAAATTAGCGCTATTAGACTGTGGTCAATATTTTATATAATAGTTACCTGAAGCAGGTGTTTTGTGTTTTCGGTTACTTATGTATTATATTTTAAGAGAATAAGACTAATTTTGTTATAGTAATAAGTTTGACTGTTTTTAATACCAGAAAATGTTGCCTCAGTAAATTAGGACTTAAAAGTGCCATAAGTTTGAATTTTTCACATTTCTATATTTTTTTAAATAATATTTGATTACATAAGCACGTTATTTTATTGCTAAATCCTTTAAATTCAATATCCAATCAGTTTTAAAGTAATCTTATATCAAATTCTCAAAAAAATAAGTGTATGCATATAGGAGCCTGTGAGGCTCCACGTCCGCACTTGTGTTAAGAAAAAATGACGTCCATACTTAAAGGTTAACTTTCCCACCTCACCTGCCTGAAAATTATTCAAGCTTTCAGTCACTTTACAATTTTAGTGATAAAGTTTAATATTTATGAAAGTTTATATATATTTATGTATTTTAAAACTGTTTTAGCTGTGATATTGGCTTAAAATGTCTGGTGCATTTCTACACATTATTATCTTCTCACTTCAAGCATGAATAAGGGAATATTATATGACTTTTCAAGTATAGGGACATAAGTATAAGAGTTGGTAAAAAAGAGACTTTGTGACTGACCTTTGATAAAAAGGTGTGCTGCTATTTAAAGACTTCTTAAATGGTGTATAAAGTAGGGTAACGTAACGTACCTAGGGACATTTTCGACTACCCCAACTTTGAATGAAGCTATCGCAGCGTACAGCTAAGATATTAATGTGAAATTTTCTTTATTCGTTGGATATATAATCTATTATCACTAGTATGCGACGACCGAATGGCGTAGTGGTTAGTGACCCTGACTACTGAACCGATGGTCCCGGGTTCGATTCCCGGCTGGGGCAGATATTTGTTTAAACACAGATATTTGTTCTCAGGTCTTGGATGTGCCCGTAAAATGGCAATAGGCCCGCCCCCTATTACATTGGGACTAACATAACACTCTGGCGAAAAGTGGGTGCAGCAATGCACCTCTGCCTACCCCGCAAGGGAGTACATTAGTACAAGGCGTGAGTGCGTGTTTTTTTTTTTATCACTAGTATTTGTGCTAAAGCTTTAGTGTGGCCAGATTTTATTAAATTAAGTTAAAATTAAAAATGCTTGTTTTGACCCAAGGTACGTTACACGTTTGTACCTTGGGACAATATTTCCTATAGCTTTGTACTATGGAAAATGCAAACTTCTAAATAACGCCTTATATCTCTGTTCTTATTGATTTACTGCATCTCTCTTCTGTCTAGTTTCACTCTGGCACAATTAAGAACATTTTCCATAGTACAAAGCCATAGGAAACAGTGTCCCAAGGTACAAATTTAATCGTGTTCCAAGGTACAAAAAAGCAATATTTAACCAAAATTTAAATATCTTTATTTTTAATTTAGGAATCTTTCAGATAATTGCCATGTCATAATATTAAATAACTGAAAAGTTATACGTGACATCCATGTCTTTATTTTGAGCATGCCTCAATGAGATAAAGCAACACAAAAAACTATACAAAAGCTACTTTTGACTCTGGTATGATCACGAGACTCACTAGTTTTGCCAAGCGAGTAAAATACTATGCCTAAAGTAGAATTTTAATGTGTTTATTTAGCCGGTTTTTAAAATACAATGTCCCGAGGTACAAGTGTCCCTCGTCAACCTTACGTTACGTTACCCTACCATACCACGATCATTCTAAAAAACATACATACATAGGTAATACGTACATATACAATATTATAACAACATCATCTCAGAATTCAGGAAACCGCATTTATTTTTTGGACAACTGTCACGCGTTATGGACACGAAGTGTAAAAATGACGGGTCTGAAGGACTGGATAAGGGGTCACTCTAACAGCCAGTTTCAACAACTCTATCTATAGTGTGACAAACTTATCTGTTCCGGTGAGAATTAAGTAAATTGATTCATAAATCTTTACTTACTAATAAATTATATATTATTATAGATTAGATGGGTTTATTAAAACCGAATTACTACTTTGGGGAAACTTAAAATCTTAAAAGTAGATTTAAGAAATATTAGATATACTCGTATTGGAGCTGTCACCAGAACAGATAAGTTTGTGGCACTGTACCGATGACTGGTAGTTACTTTCTTACGATTTTGACAGGTTGTAATTTTAAATGTGTCAAAATTGTATGAAAGTAAACCAGTCATCAGTAGGTCTAGTGTAGGTTTGTTATATTGTTGGAAACTATAAAAGTTTACGTTTTCTCGCATACAAAGTGGCGCCTCTAGCGGAAACTATCATGCGACTTTTGACTGATAATGTATGAAGATGACAGAAGAAAACGTAAACTTTTATAGTTTTCAAAAATTCCAAAACCTGTACTAGAAGGGCAGTAGATAGACTTATTGAAGCGTTAATTACGACTCTATCTCGTTGTAACAAGCGTGCCGATTGCGTGACTAACCTTCTTTATTCTTTCGTCAACTCGTAGAGTGACCCTTAAGAGCCCAGTTGGTGCCACCGTCACTCGCTGATAGAAGCACCCTGCCGGTTACAAATGGCCTCTGGATCCACCGAATGAATACAAACTACTGTATTTCCTATTTTATCCGCTGGTACTGCTGGTAGGGAACTGGGAACACAGTAGGTATGGCACTTGGCAAAAGGGCTTATACTTTTAGCAAATTATAATATTCAGAGGATTACTAATTACTGTACATAAGTGCATATTTTCTACATAGATAGGTATTTATTTACTTTTTATAACGAGCATTTTTTTGCTTTTTTGTAAATAGTCAAGTAAGTGCTATTAATATTTTATAACGCTAAAATCGATAGTTTTAAGGGTGAGAACTAAGTGCAATAGAAACTACCTTGAAACAAAAATATAATAGCAAGTCTTACTTACTTAGCAATACCTATCTTGGCCGGAAGTCAAATCCAGGACCTTCGGTATTGCGTCAATGACGCTAATCAATATGCCTTCAGATTAACCCCCTATTTTACCTATACAGGGTGAGTCTTTCATAGGTGTACATCGGGAAGTATGTCACAGAGCTATTCATTCTGAACAACTTTTGTTATTTGCCTTGGGCTATTCCCGAAAAAAAAATGTACTCCCCATACACATTGTCACGTAAACAACCATTTTCATCCACACAGTCACTTCTCCCGTTTTTTTTTTTTTTTTTTTTTTTTTTTAAAGATTTTATTATCACTCCACAGACTTTATGTCCGTGCCTTTTTGAGAGATCAATATATTGTGAGAGTTTGGTTGTTTTTTGTCTTCATCTTTTAACTACTCACTACTCAATGTGGAAGCTTATAATATATATATTTTATCTTTTATATATATATACCTATATATCATTAATAATTTTTTTTTTTTTTTGCACTCCTGGAGGAAAATCTACACAGACACCTGGGAAGGGGACCCAGGTAGTGTCGGCCTTTAACCGACTAAAAACCCCCAGTTGTGCATTTCTTGTTTTTTTTTTTTTTTTTTTTTTTTTCTTTGTTTCACACAGTCACACTTACAATTATAATGGCAACAAACATTTGAAGGGTAGGGCCAGTGTCAGCTGTCTTCAGAGAACTTAACAGACGCCTGTCAGTGGCCACACACTCCTTTTGTCATCGCTGTTGTTTTGCCTGGTGTTAATGTGTGACAGTGTTCTTAAAACTATCTTAATTTTATTGGTTAGTTCTTATACAGATAATATTAATTCATGATATACTATACAATACCTACATATCAAAACTATACAATACATGCTATATACTATACATAACAAAACTATAAAATACATGCAATACGGTTTGGCCGTCAATATAAAATTAAAATCAAAATTCTCCTATTCCGCTCCATTTTGCGTTGCCAAAAGCCTTGATTGCTGGGCAACGACCTCTTTGTCCCGATTTTTTATTGCCATCTTTAGGTTGTACTCGAGGATCCGTTTCTTCGGTGCTGTTATTGCCGTTTTAGCGAGGTTGCCGATAGCGTCCTCGGTGTCATCCGCATAGTAGGTGCAGGCGGAGGTGTGCCTCGACAGCGCCACTACTGCGTGAGGTATGCTATCGTGCAACTTTATTTTATCTTTTGTTTTTATGATAATGACGGATTCGTACGTCAATCCCTGTGCTTCGTGTATGGTTAAGACGCGTGATCCCGTTCCTTCTCCAAACCCTTGGCTGGTCAGGGTCTCTTTTTCTTCCTGTGTATGCGTCAGGAATAGAGTGTTGGTTTGGGATTTTGGAATTGCTGCGTCTGTAAACCTTTTCAGCTGCAGGGATTGGATACGCGTTGTGGCTGCGTATATGCCTGAGTATACTTCTCTTAGGGCGTATGCAACATCCATGGGGTTTCTGTATGAGCACAACAGCTCCTGGGTGATGTTTGCTACCAGTGTTGGGCGACTGTACCTTAGTTCGAATAGGTTCTCTCTGTCTATGTACGGTAGCTGGTTGATGTCTCCGATTAGAGCAATATCACTGGCACGGGACAGGCGGGCGGCAATTACGATTGCCCCGAAATGGTTCATCAGGGCCTCGTCAATTATCAGGCGTTGGCATCCGACATGTTCTCTAAAGCCGTTTACTAGGACTGATGCCATCGTACGTACCCTAGTTCTAACCATGTCCCCGATCCTATGCGCTAGCCTGTTTCGTATATCGACGGCCGCCTCAGTTGTCGTGGTGATAATGGTGTCTTTGCTCACATCGAAGTTATTTACCACCCAGGTTGTCTTCCCACATCCAGGTACCCCGTTCACCCAAGCGATGGTGGGCATCGTCCAGCTATTCCAGGTAGCGTTAATGGTTTCCGCTTTTGCTAGGATTTTGTCCTCTAGCATAATCCTGGTACACTGAGCTACGACCACCATTTGGTTGTTGTGTGGGAGAGTGAGTTTCGGGATGTTGCGTTCCCAGGGCACGAATCCGCATTCCTCGCTATAAGCCGCCATATACGCTCCAGTCATTTTGCCTCTGAGGACTTGGCAACTACTGTTATCGTATATGCAGGCTTCGGCCTCCTCGAGTAAAACTTTTAGCCGGCTTTCGTTCTCTTGCCTGTAGGTCTGCATGATCGTTTTGCAGGACAAGAGATTTACCTGCTTTGTGGCGGTTGTAATTGCCATAAATTCGATGGCGGCATTCTCTAGATGGTCGTTTGAGGTGGTAGCTGTTTTCAGCTTCGGTGGGACCACCTGGCCCATATCCGCTCGAGTAATTTTCCTCTGGGCAAGCCTTTTTCCAGTTTTAGGTTCTCTGGAGATTTGGCGCCTCTCGGGTGTCCTCTGTGGTTTTCCTATAAGGCTTGAGGCAGCTGCTTTAAAAGCCTGGAGGAACCCTTGGACACGCCCTTGCGATGTTAAATTGTGCATCCTCCTTTCCATGTTCCGTTGTTCTGAAGCGGCGACAGCCCCAGCGGTCATCCTCTCCTGTAGGCGTTCAGATCCGGTGACCAAGTATTCGGCTTGTTGGTGGCAGTTGTCAATGCCCCTCGCAAGTATATGACCTTTGAGAAAGCTTAGATCTTCGCCTCTGTCCTCGTACACCACTATTTCATGATGTTTTGAGGCTTTTAGGCAACCCAGCTGGTCAACAATTTCGCCTTTCCTATACTCGATCACCATTGCGTCTACGCTTATTATCCTGGGGACGTTACTGTCTAGCGCTATCTCTCCAAGCTTACTGAGCCATGAGCATGCCTGAACGAACGGGGTGTCGTCGGCCCACTCGAATAGTGCGATGGTCTTGTTACGCCATCGCACTAGTCTGCAGGGCTGATTTCCCACTAGGGTTACTGGCAATGCGTCGTAGGCTTTACGCTTCATGGTAGCCTTCGATGTGCTCCCATTTAGGAGAGAGGCTAGGCCGGGTGATATGGCCACGCTCTTTCGCGCCCCTGAGATACAGAAGCTGATGCCGAGTCTTTCACTGCTTCCGTCCATGAACAGAGCCACGCTTCGGAGTCTTAGTCTAGCTTCTCCTTTTTCTCCACAATCCAACAGCTGATGTGTTGCTGTTTGTTTAGGAGTTGCTTGTGGTGGTGCTGTGATGGTTGTGACTGAGGCTTGATATACTGGTATTGATTGCGGGTCGGGGCGGGGTATGGTGCTGTTTCTCCTGGCTGCTACTCTGAAGACACGATCTGAATAAGATAGAAAATGAGGTCTATGCTTGGTGTCTGCCAGAATATCTTTTAATTCTGACTCCACCAAATTCCTGTCTATCAATGTCTCCAGATCTTGTCTTGCAGCAAGGAAACGGGGGCAGTCGAGAATTATATGCCAGACCGATTCAATGATGTTGGGGTCGCATTCACATTCTGGGCTTTCTTTGAGTTTAAATCTGTACAAATACTCTCCCATCCCCCCATGTCCAGTCAGCATTTGTACGTGAGCAGGGGTCAGTTTGGCACTTCGCGTAATCCGGTAAGCTTGGTTGACATCCGGTAAGAATTTACGCGTGACTGCTCCTGTACTGGATGTCGCATATCGGTCTTGCCATTTCCGGACCGATTCCTCTCTGATCTTTTTCCTGACATAGGACAGGGGGACTTTGTCATAGTCGTGGGAGGTGCTTTGTAGAGCTGCCGTTTTGGCGAGCTCATCGGCTCTTTCGTTCCCGGCAGTTCCAATGTGTGCCCGCAGCCAGAACATTTTTATCTCCCTGCCCTCGCACACGACCCTCGCAATGTTTTCCTTTATGCTTCTTGCCAGGGGGTGGCTCAGTTTCGGATTTCGGAGCAGATCGAGTGATGATCTCGAGTCGCTCAAGATGTTCACTTTGTTATCCGTACTAGAGCTCACCAGTCTTGTTGCCCTGTGAAGGGCATAAAGTTCCGATTGGAAGACCGTGCACGACGGGTGGAGACCAAAAGTCTCGGACAGTTTTTCTTTTCCATCCTCCCACCAACTTAGGGCGGCGCCGACTTTTCCCTCTATCTTGCTTCCATCCGTGAAGATTTGGGAACCGGTATGCAACGGGTTGGTGTTTTCAAAGAACTCGTAGTTGGTAGAGGTAGGTGTGGACGGATGTGGTAAGTCCAGGTACCCTACTTTCCGTTCGAGCTCTTTGCCTGGCGGGAGGTAGTCGGTTGACAAAAGTTTTTTGGATTTGTACAGATTTGCTGCCTCCTGTATTCTGAGATCGAGAGGCAGCAATCCCGATAGTGCCAGTGCAGATGTGAGCGACACTGTTCGGTAGGCTTTGCATATTTTCTGCGCGAAACCTCTTTGCAGCGAGAACAGTTGTTTTTTGTTCATTTCCAGTTCAACGGCTTCCGACCAGACGCTTGCGGCGTATGTCATGATGGGCTCACTTCTCCCGTTTGCATTGTCAAGACGATGAATACTGAAGGCACTGCTAAAAGGGTAATGATCTGAAAATCGACAGATTAGGATTGGTTCTTCTGATTTTACTGTATTTCTGTTGATTGTGTGAGCTTTTATACGTAAGCGATGTTTGTAGTCAGAATATCTTACCATAGGTTCATACATCTATTTTTTTAAATCTTTGAATAACATAGCATATATTGTACCTGCAGGTTATCGCAAAAGTGCTATTAAAAGCCGAAAACAGGTGATAAAGTGATTCTGGGCAAATTTGCCTATAACGTATGAAAATTCTAGAAAAATAACAGATGAGAAACAAACAGTAAAAAAGCTAATATTACTATAATATTAATTCGTATAAAACAATGAGCTACATGAATAAAATACAATCTCATTTACAATACCTCTTTTCAATGTTTCTTTATAAAATCAATGAATTATCTATTAGAGCTAGGATAATTATGCATGTACCTACAGTAATATCCATCGTATAATTTTTCTTAATTTGTATTTTTGTCTGTGTATGTTTTTGTATGCAATAAAGTGTCTATAATAAAATACTTAAATATAAATCTAGTAGGTATACTTATTTAACATCTAGTTAAACATAAACTCATTGACACCAATCGTGTCAGATGTTTCCATTTCATTAACTCGATACCTTTGGGATGTATCGGAACTAGTCCATTCGATCCATCTAGATTTCAAGTCTAGGTCCATTTGGGTGTGCTGAAACCTATCCGTCATGTTGTTTATGCAACTGACTAACGATTTGAATCACTCATTTGAAAATTTACGTCGCCCTATGCACTGTAAGTACTTAAGTACATAATAATATTAACTACTCATGATTTATCATTTTTATTTCAACATTAATTGCTTTCTATAAATAAACTTTAATAAAAAACACTAACTCATTTCTAAAAAGCTTAATAAACTAGAAGAAAACATTTAATAAGGGGTCTATTTTATCGAGTCTCCGATTCATTGAACCATCAACCCTTTCACTCGATTTGTGCTAAATCGATTCACAGAGCAAACGATTATACTTGAAACATGAACTACCAACGCTTGCCCTTTCAATAGTAAAAATCTTTATTGTTTGTATTGTATACAATATAATTGTTTTATTTTATTTTATTTTATTGTCTTTCGTTTATTTGAAAATCTTTAATCATACACGAATTAAAGGTAGGTACTTACCTACTCCACTTTATAAATACCACAATTTCGTAATTAAATTCCCAGCATTTGACATTAATTTCCGAAAGCCGAGCAATCACATAACTCTGGCAACATTATCAAGACTAACTTAACTACAAAATACCAACAATTTTAAGGTTAAAATATCCCATTTATCTGCTTTCAGAGAGAATTCTAAGGTAAATATTCCCGGTATTTGTGCTACAGGGTAAATACGATATATCTGGGCACCTCTCGAGCCCTCTGCTCTTCAAGGTATGAGGACCCTACCCGGCCCTCAGTCGCTACAATGGATATGAGAACAATAAGAGGAGGCAGAGCAAATCCGATCGTGTTTTGTCCAATCAGTCTGTGTTCATTTGTCATTCTTTTACGACGACACGTTTAGTTTACGATAGTTTATGTTATTATTCCACTGTGGGGTTTCTTTGTTCCTCGTTCATTTGCACAGTATAATATTTTGCCTGGACTTTGATTCACTTAAGAACGTTTTTCTGCGAAGGACATCCCTTAATCCCATTCCCGCCACCCCTCATATTTCAATATGTAGGTAGGTACAGACCTACTATCGAAAAGACGCCTAGTATCAGATGATTCCGTCAATACGTGTGTTCAAGTGTAGTGAGTGACATCAAATCCGATGATCTGCACTACTGGTTTCAGGCGAAATGGTTTCCTACCTATAGAGGATTTACCTACTTAGGAAACATAATATTTTTACTACAATACCTCCTACGCACGATCGACCATAAAAATAAGTATTTACGGTAAGAACCTATCGCGTGGAATAAGTACAAGGGTTTCTACCGATTTGGTTCACTGTCAACCACTGCCAATTTTCCTGAGGTAGTTCTGTTTTGTCATGACAAGAAGCACTTACTCCATCCACTCTCTAGCGTTATGCCACTATCGTCATCTCTGCACCCACTTAACGCCAATATTTTAATAGTCTCAATTTTATTAATAGTACCGGCTTATTTGCGAGTTTTGTTCAGAACCAATACCCTAGAGTAATGTACCTATCATTCAAAGTTAAAAACAAATATAGATAGATAGATGGATATTCTTTATTTGTACACAAAAAAATTGTCAAAATTTTTAAAAAAACCTAATCTAACACATAATATGTACAAATGGCGGTCTTATCGCTTAAAGCGATTTACTTAAATATACTTATTGTGCCGACCGGGAATCAAGCTGTTGTATCGTACGTTCAAACCAGATCTTCTTCTTCCTAGCCTTTTCCTTATTTAGGGTCGGCTTTGTGCGTCATATCCATTTTACCCTATCCTCTGTCATATCCTCATTCACTCCACACTCTCTCATATTTTCTTTCACACAATCAAGCCACGTCTTTCTTGGTCCTCCCCTCTTACGGTCAAACCAGATACTTAATGCAAAAAATAATTTCAGAAACAAAACTGAACCATACATGCCAGTTTTGGAAACGTACCCTAAGCATCTTATAGATTCATATCAGCGCATCAAACTCAATAGGGTTGTCGGTATAGTCGGAGATATCCTTTAACAAAATGTTTCTTGAAAGCGTATACTCTATCCACTATTATTACGTTATACATACATATATTGGGAAAAGGACTAAGGTTTTTTCTTACACAAGTAGTACAGTGGTTGTAATCAATTGCTTTACCGATCTTTCATATAGGTAATAACTATAAAAATTACAGCTTTTATTACTTAATAATTATGAAGATAATGAATAACTTTTCAAAATAGGACATCCATTTTTAAAGATAGCTCCACGGTACACACCAACCAAATTACCAAGGCCTCTGAGTAAACAGAGAAATTAAAGCTGAAATATTTATGTAGGCAGAGTCCACACACAGAATGTAGGGTATTCAATTATCCAACCAGCTACCACCTGAGACCATTGTTAATTTTGCACCCACTTCAGTACGTTACTAAGTACTTAGTACTCACAATTGTTACAATTCCTTACTGAACTCGAATTCGTTTTATTTTATAGCAAAAATATTACCAATTTATTATGAAACACATGCTATTAGGCATTTAAAAAATATTTTTTTTGTTAGTTAGTTTAAAAAAAAAACATTCCTAAATTGAATCTTAACAAATCTGAATTTAACTGAGAATACACACACTGCGTACCTCTTCTTGTCACACACGTGATAATATCTCGAGACTAACTCACTGAGAAACCAGCAAAAGCAATACCAGGCACTTGGCAAATTCATTAAACAAAATATGACACTATAGGGGAATATTAGCGCAATATGAGTGTGGAAACCCCTTGCTAAAGTTCATTCATTAAAAGTTACTAAAACCGAGTTGTGGCGATAGTGGTTTTATGATACCGCTACAGTTGTATTTAAGTGGAAGCATTTTATGCCTTGTTTCATTTATTTCAAAAATAAAATCACAGGTAGTTTTAGATGAGCGTCCGTATACGTATCGTATCAAACGGATTGTCTTTGTTCAGTTGTCAAGTAGCTATCAATAGATGTCACTATGCCGGAATCTGTATCTCGGTATTAAGATTTCTTAGATGTTAATAACCTTTCTTCTTATACAAATAAACATTGCTTCTACTACCAGCGATTCGAACATAAGGCTACCGAGCCTTTTCAGTCTTATAAAATGTATTGAGAAACGGAGTTTGCAATGCCGAAGAAATTGACGCACTTGTGTGAACTTCTATACAAAGAATACTGAATGCTATGCTTCCGTTGCTTAAGATACCAATAGGTGGATGCTTACCTTTTATCGCCGAAAACAGTATCTATCAGACAACAAAATACACACACGCACTCACGCCTTGTACTAATGTACTCCCTTGCGGGGTAGGCAGAGGTGCATTGCTGCACCCACTTTTCGCCAGAGTGTTATGTTAGTCCCAATGTAATCGGGGGCGGGCCTATTGCCATTTTACGGGCACATCCAAGACCCGAGAACAAATATCTGTGTTTAAACAAATATCTGCCCCAGCCGGGGATCGAACCCGGGACCATCGGCTCAGTAGTCAGGGTCATTAACCACTACGCCATTCGGTCGTCTGATACAAACAACAAAATACGATTTTAAAAAACCAATTAATTGGGAAACTAGTACATATTAAATACGCCGCTCGAATTTGAGCACACCTATTTGTTTATTTTAAACCGGACAGAAATAACTATACACCTCGATGGTTGAAAATTTTGCGGTGGTGACGTCATAAGCTATTTTAGATCAACATTTCACTGTTCACTACTTCAGCTTTTTTTTGAAAATTTTAGTGCACATCTAAATTTAATGATACGTGTCCTTTTCGGGAACTTATGGTACTTTCTGAAATAGTTAATTTATGCGAGTAAGTACCTACTGATAGAATGTATCATCCTAATCCTAATCCTAATATTATAACTAACTAATATTATAAATGCGAAAGTAACTGTGTCTGTCTGTCTGTCTGTCTGTCTGTTACTCTTTCACACCAAAACTACTGAACGGATTTGAATGAAATTTGGTATACATATGGTGTAGACCCTAACAAAGAACATAGGCTACTTTTTATCCCGGAATTTCCACGGGAAAACTTTTTAAGGCGAAGCGAAGCTCGCGGGAACAGCTAGTTTAAAATATTTTTTTATTTACAGTATTTCCATCAATTTGTGTTTCTAAATTGTGGTTCTAAGTTTGGTTAGGACATAGAAGGCTGATCACCTGATGTCCGAAACAGTGTAACGATCCATGCTGTCGGATGGGCATGTAAAGCAGTCGGTCCTGCGCCTAGCTCTCTCCAGTCGTGTCGGTCAATCCGTCCCATTGGGCTATGAGAGTGATGGAACAGAGAGTGCTCCTGTGTGCTGCGCACACACTTGGGCACAATAATCTACTCCTGCGTAGATGGCTGATATCAATTGAGATTGGCCGCCGTGGTCGAAATTCGGCTAGGAGGACATTATTATTATTATTATTTCCGAGTACTTACTACGTTTCATTATACGAGTAGTACAGTCTTAATTTTCAGTTATGTTAATTCAAATTTCAGCGTATGTTTTAATGAGCAAGAACTTGTGTCTTCAGGTAAATTTTGTGCAGTCTCTTTGTCAATTCACTTACGAGTAACCACCTACTTATTATACAGGGTGTCTCACTCAGCTCCGATGCAATCGTGAAGATATAGTACCTACTCACTGATTTTTTATCTAAATTATGTGATTATAATTAAATTAATGGCATGTACTCTACCTACCTAATTTTTTGTTTTTTTTTCTTGTCGCGTGTTCCAATGTCGGATCTGCATATGATTGATATTAAACTAAACATATTCCCAAATCCTACACAAAATTATTATTAAACTATCAGTTTGTCCACACCAGTCAAACTCATAATCTTTCTGTTTTCCTCGAGACAATCGGGTAAATTAATTCATCGTAGGTAATTCAGGGAAAAGGTTTCTGGGAAATGTCAAAGTCGTGTTCGCCGGAAACGAAACAGATTTCGAAGCCCACCTTCGACCACAAGCGGTTTCAACATTTCACCTTTGTCTAGCGAACATTCTGGGATCTTACAGTTTTCCAGTTTATACAGGGTGTTGCAAAAGGGTATGCTAAGCCGAAAGGGAGTGACTCAGTGGGTCATTCTGAACAACTTTTATTCTTTGTATAGAGATTTCATGATCATGAGCGATCAATCCTTCACCGGTAAACACCACAGACTTCGCTATCGTTCCCTTTTCTTTTCCCACTAGATTTTACCCGCTACCTAAAATCGTCGGACCATTCGAAATACTCAAAATCTATATATTTGTGAGCCAATTTAAGGTTTATCCCCAATTTCTCCATAGTCGGTTATCTAACCAACCAGGGATGGTTCAACAATTATACGTCATCTCCATATATAATTCTTGACAGATGTTTCAAAATTCAACCACGAATACTTGATTATGCTCTAACCGACTATGGAGAAATTGACACTTAACCTAAGCAGCTTGAGTAAAAACCTCCTTGATAGAACTCTAACATAACAGGAAGTACTCACGGACTTCCGCTAACGTTTAATTGTACCTTTTTCCCGACACGTTGCGAGTCGTGATGCGAATATTTACGGACATAATGTTGTATTCAGGTATCTGAGGGTTCACTGTAGCTTACAGAACTGTTTACTTGTACCTTCTGTTTTAGGTTGGCTGGTAGAAAATGCTTTTAGCATTAAGTCCACCTTTTGCACACTTTAATCTCATATTTGTGCAATACAGTATTAAATAAATAAATGATGTCAAATGCAACGAAAAAGAGTCTCGGTTAGCTTCTAAACTTAATCTTTCCTTATCTTCAAAGCTCTGCTCTACCCCGAATTTGGTCGTTTTTTTCGGAACATTCTGAAACTAACTAGGCCGGAGTGTAATATTTAATATTAAATCCGATCTGTATTAGTCATGGTATTAAAAACATAATTATCTATTGCGATACCCAAAATTAGAATCGATGCGTTCATGATTCGCGTGATAACCGAACCGTGTGATATTAGAGATCTATGTATTTTCCAACAATATCCATTTCGCCATTCAAAGGGTATGAATCAAATGCACGCGTTATAACTTTAGTTATGCGATACGTAGAATACGTTTATCACTTATCAAAGGCTACAACAGTATAGCCCCTTTCCGCCTCGCAATACTCACACTACCATAAACAACACGCATTCATTATGATTTATGACACACCCTGTATAGTAGCTGTTTTTGTACCTACTCGTAATCACTCATCTCACTGAAATATGGTTCTCGCCCTCTAAATGGACATTCTGGTTTAGATGTTACTTAAATCGGGTGTAGAAGTAATCATTTGTAGCTATTGCTTAATATATCTATGATACTTATGTGTATCTCATTCAATCCGAATGATATAATACCTATATTTTGCATTCTTATTCATTGCAATTTTATTCATATATCCATACTTTTTTCCTAAGTGAAACTAACACGTTATTTCAAATAATTACTTACTAACTTGAACTATTACGTTTTTTTTAAATTCGCTTGACACCATAATTATTACGGTTATTTTCCTGAACATACTGTCGAAAGACAATATTTACAAAGTAAAAAATTACCTATATCTCTGAAACAACAAAACGCGCAATTTTCACTTCCTCTCCGTTTATTCGAAATTGTCACTTCAACTTCTGGGTTGGGCCTCAATAAAACGAAGAGGTTTAAACTAAACACCTCTAGATAAATTTATGTGACCCCAAAACTTTCCCACTCTTCTATTGCCTCCGATAAAAACCCTCTTTCAGCTTGATTGCACAGGGACACAAACTATTTTAGACCGAGAGTGATTTGCCAATATGTAACCTGAAAGTATTTCAGTACAGACAAAAATATATACAATCATTATACCCGACAACTCTCTCAGCACAGACTTGCTTTTGTTGGGGTCCACAAACCCGTACTAGGCACGCGTGGTGGACTAGGCCTAAACCCTTTCTTCATTGGAAGAAGACGCATGCCCCAGTTGTGGGGGCGTGATGGGTTGTGATGATTCGGTCATAAAGGACATGTGAAGGCATCTTCAATTATATACAGAGTTGAAAATGGGTCTGGGCTCAGAAACTCAGCAAACTGTAGGATAACAATGAAGTATCGAGTGTATAAAGTACTGATTTTGTGCCTCTGCGTACGCATTAAATACGAAACTCATAGGTCCCATTTATTATAAGTAGGTACTTCTGCTTACCTAGATACCTAGCTTTTATGTCTATTTGCTGAAGATTGGAGAACATAGCTCCCTCCCGGACTAGCACTGAACTTAAGGCGAGAGACACCGTGTAAACGGTTTTTAAGGCTAGAACTACTTCTGCTAAAACTCGCTTATAACTTTGAACGCTAAACTTCGGGAATCCATTTAAAAGTTTTTCTCTACCACACGTAGTTGGTACGTATCTGTTTTCACTCAGAAGTGCGATTAAAGATTTATATACCCATCCGACGCACTTACATAGTAATGAGAGGAAAAAGGATGTGACTCGCCTTCGACTCACTTCAGCCTACAAGACTAATAAAATTATAATTACCTAATGTGTGTGAGATTAGATATTTCAACGATAACGATTTTTATTTACCTATAACAGATACTACATCTCAACTGCACTCACACATTGGTATTATTATAAGAAAAACCTATGTAATCTATAAAAAAAAGCTATTTTCATAATATAAAAAGATGTACCTAAATATAATAACAACGTCACAAATTAAATCATAGCAATCTTTTAGACGAAGTGAGTGCGCTATTCGTAGTTATGACTTTGCTCGCTATCGCGCTAATGTCCCCATCCATTAGGTAGTTAGGTACTCATAACTGGTGCGCTGTTTGCAATCATTAGAATGTCTTCTGGTAATGGGATACCTATATTTGAAGCTGGAGTGGTGTAGAGTGTAGATTAATGGAATAAGTTTAATGACTATATTTTATGTTTAATTTACTTATGAACTTATTTTACTTCCGAAATATTCATTATTCGAAATATTACGACGTATGAACGAATGCCTACGAAAAAATCGTAGCACGCTACGATAACCGTAGTTTACGGAATCTGGGAATTACAGATTGAAGGTTATAGGTGCCTGATTGCATTCCCTAAAAGGTACCATAGTGAAGCACTTTCCTGTAACATTGTTCCACAAATAATGTATCGCGTCTACAATCTAAGACGCGTGTCTAAGATAACATCTGAATGTGTCTATAACAATTAGTACACGTTACATCTAGGTACTTAGCAGTGAACATTAAAATCTCATTATTATTTAATCTGTGTAGCGCGCGTAAGGATCGCTATTCACGTCCGGGAACCGTAAGCCGGGCGTCCGATTGCCGGATCACTCTGAAAAACTACAAGATACGAGTGTATACGTTCCAATAGATACTTAGATAGCTGGACGCAAAGGTATGTACTTAAAAAACAAGAGTAAATAATAAATATACAATAAAAAATATACAATTAATTTATCTACAAACTATATAGGTATTAGGTAGGTTCTTAAATTGAAAAAATCTGCGCCAGCAGCAGCGCTTATTTATATAGCTAAGTACCTAGTCGTATATTAACTACAAAGCATCAATCCTAAAAAAAAACTGGCCAAGTTTCAAGGTATAGTAACCATTTTTTGTCAGCTAAAACGTAACTTTGTTTTTATAATGGTTGTACTATGAAAACGGTATGTAGACGGCATGAAACTGCACGTGTATCGTCGACCTAATAAGTAACTTTGATATACAACGCTGTATTTCATGTTTATAATCTTGCCTACCCCCATTTAAATGTCGCATCTGATGACGTTACTAAAGATTGCTTTTACAATTAAATTAACTATAATGTAAAGCGGAAGGCTAAAGATCGCATCTAGTGGCGTGCTTTGGGAGAGGCCTACGTCCAGCAGTGGACTGCTATACGCTGATGATGATGATGATGTAAAGCGAAAATCGGATGGCTAGCTGGAATTCCTTCTATTTCTGTATTTGATTATCTGAAATATGTACCTAGTCAAAAGCGGTAAACGGTCAGAGCTTAAAAAACCTCAATAAATTATCGTGACACATAACTTCTATAAATAATACAGGGCGCCGAAAGTGTCAACTCTAATTTTACTCGCATTCATTTCCCGACAACACTTGTGTAGACAACGCCCATAAACACCCTGTTGGTACATTAACTCGCATAAACAAAAGGGTAAGAATTGATTTATGTCTAGAGGATTTTTATTCAACTCCGTTTTCTTTTTGTTGTTGAAAGGGTTTGTACTGTCTAATGTAGATTGGTAAGATAAATTATACTGAATATAATATATTTTAATTTCTATGTTAAAATTATAACACAATACAACTCTTTATTTGCAGCAAAAAAAACAGAAACAATACAAAATAAAACTTAAAAATAAGAAAGGTACAAAAAGGAGGCCTTATTGCTTATAGCAATCTCTACCAGACAACCTTTAGATGGAAGAGAGTTATATAAACAAAATTATGGATGATAAGAATATATTTTAGGTTTAAATATTAGGTGTGCATTTAAATTAAAAAATCATTCTTAAACTTTGTAAATCATAAGCCCTATATCAAATATTCAGAATGACCAGTATGACCTTTTTGCGTCTTACTATCCCATTTCTGAAACATTTACACCTACTTGTGCTATGTATATGTTTTTCAGTAATATTTGTTTAGGATCCGGAAGATTGGTTTATTTATCTTAGTACCCAGTACTTAGTGTTTGTCTTACTGTATGTGTGTGTTACTTTAATCTATTGGGCGTTGGTACTAAACGTAGCAATTAAACACGGAATAGTTCTTAGGTTTATGACCTACCAACTTGTGAAGTTCTCGGGGATCACTCTAGTTTACGATGATAGAAGTTTCAGTGTGCCGGTGCCCTAACCACGACTCTATGCCTGGCTATTAAACGTTCCGATTGCATGGTAGCTCCCGTTCGTATTTTTTTGGGAAGCTGGAGTAATGCTCCAGCTCTTAACTCCATTTTATAGGCTATATAAAATGATCGGCTTTCATTGAGTTTAATTTCTATGGCAAAGTAACAATCCAGTTTTTTTAAGTTTTATGTCAATTTTAAATCAGGGTTTTTTCTGTAATCCCTATGGGATAAAAGTATATTATAAATAAAAGTCATCATCACGACCCATTACGTCCCCACTGCTGGGGCACGGATCTCCTTCCAATAAAGGAAGGGTTTAGGCCTAGTCCACCACGCTGGCCAAGTGCGGGTTTGCGGATAAATAAAAGTATTCCTCCTTAATGACGGGGCCTTTGTGAAATGGTGGTAGATTATGACTTTTGACAAGTACCTAATTCTAATATTCTACAAAATAAACGATTTAATTTAATTTCATTTCATATAGTTTTGCAAAAAACACACACATAACACATTAAGTAATAATATATCACATGTAACAGAGATAGGGATGTACAATGTACATAAGCACAATTATAGATCGCTTAAAAAGATACAAATAAACAATAATAAACGTATTTTTGTTTGATTTGGTTATATGTCATTTGAGAGCATAATTGAACTAAGCAATTATTTTTTAAGTTATTAAAATGAATGGAGTGGAAAACTTTACTAAAAATCTAGCTGTTCCATAGCACTATTAAATAAATACCTATATTTACTATGTTATCTGAAATTTATGAACGACACTGAAAAAATCAGCATGTATATTGAATCCCAATGTTTTTTTTTATTAAATTCGAAACCTAAATCACTTGGTGATGTATTGGACTATTTCTACTTTATTGCTTTTCAGTTATATTGATGGTGTTAGTTTAAACCTTTTTTTCGTGCCTCAATATTTATTGGCCTCGTTCTAACGTAGATTTATCTTGAACTTGGCAATTCAAGAGATACACTATATATTTATCAAATGCCGTAAAAAGTAGAAAGGCTGATAAAATTTACACTACATTATTACGTGAATATATGCGGTGAAGGAAAACATCGTGAAGAAATTTTGCCTAAACGCTTTTACTTATTTGGGTGACCGCTGCGGGTTATCACTTGCGAATCACCTCTGACTACTGTATGATTTATGTAAAGTGTGAGAATATAATAAAATATAATTTACCTATTTCTTTTCTGTTACAGGATAACAACGACATGGAACAAGAAGCTTAAAAAAGGTAAAATAGTTATTTTTTACTCACAATTCCTTCCATAGTTTTGAACAAAATAAAGAATACCTATACTCTGTCCATTATATTATTGGTTTTTTGACATTCGAAATCCCATACATATTTGACGATTGCAAAAGAAAACCAACTTTACTTACCAGACATAAGGAAACGTCTAAAATACAATAACATATTGAACACTCTATCATAAAAAAAAAACTAAAATATAAACATAAGAGATTAGACACAGGTATAATAGATTATATAACATCCAATCTCTCCTCGGATCAGGATATGAAATTGCATGGATTTATTTTATCTGTGTTTGACGAGACGACGCGCTCTCCTGAACAGGGTGTTTCCGGTTCCGGTTTCGCTACTAATTCAAATTATAATAATACACAATTTATAGATAGGTAGGTACTTAAATTCAATATAGTAGGTACCTTCTTCTTCTTCTTTAGTGAATTTATAAATTTGTTTTGACCAAAAAGAAGCAACTTTGATAGCATTCTGGTTGGCCTGGAGTAAGTCTTCCCGAGTGCAGGTGGAAGGGCACAAGGGACAGAAGAGCTCCATATATAGTCCGGGGCGCCATAGTAGGTACCTAAAATAACAACAAAATATACAAACTAATTGCTGTCAATTGAGTTAAAGCCGTTTTTAACCGAGTTCAAAAAAAGGAGGAGGTTCTCAATTCATCGGGATATTTTTTTTTATGTATTAATGTCCACCGATTACTCCGCCGTTTATGAACCGATTTTGAAAATTCTTTTTTTGTTGTATTGGGTTGAGCTTCCAGGTGGTCCCATTTTTTTTTCAGAATTTTATCTCACCCCTAAGTTTGGGTAAAGGGGTAAAAACAGGGTATGAATTTCCATTTTGGGCACACATTAACCGATTCTAATGAAATTACGAACGTAAATATAGTTCTTATAACAAAAAAATATGATGGTGACCTTGAGCTGATCTGATGATGGAAACGGAAGGCAGTCAAGGGAACTCCTCAACGGTAGGTATATAGCAACTACCTCGTGTTTAGGCTTGAATGATTCGTATTGATTAGTAGGACTTTTTGGTATCATTTGCATCTTACTTTTGATTAAAAATTATTGCAAATAAACGAAAAACTATAAAATAAAATAATAATTAAATAAATTAAAAAACCGAGTTCAAAAAACCTCTAAAATGTAAGAAATAATTTAAGGTTTACACAAATTATATGTGACAGTACAAATATACCTAACTGTTCTTTTTGAAGTTGGTGCCATATTTCTTCAGATTACTTTGTCACCGCACCAATATAAAAAAGAACAGTTCCTGCCTAGGTATATTTGTACTGTCACATATAATTTGTGTCAACCTTAAATTATTTACATTTTAGTGGTTTTTTGAAGTCGGTTTTTTATTTTTTTAATTATTATTTTATTGTATCCATAGTTAACTCAACCATTGGTCAAAAATTGCAATCATTAGTTAAAACCTACAAAATTTATATACCTACTTACAAAATTATATTAGTCATGCTTCACTAATGGTTATAGTTCACTACGGGTCAAAAAGCCTGCCCTAAGAGGCGTATCGGTTTGTATTTCTATGTCCAGTGTTCACGTCTTTCCGTTTATACATAGTAATCTATGTTCACGTCCTGCTAGTTTCCAGCTCACAGTAGCGCATAGCAACGGGCAAACAGTTTTCCTACCGGGAATACCAAGGATGAAAAAAAAATTTAAATGCGAATTAACAAAGTGGCTTTTAAATAAATGTTTTTATTCTCTAGACGAGTATATGATGGCATGACATTAATTTATTTGACATTTAATTATTATTTAGTATCAATTTTAACATAATACTATTTAAATGTGGCATGTGATGTGACTGATAAAAGTTTAATTAGGTATTTATAAAGTAAGTTATGTATTAATTTAATGTAATTTTATCTTAATCATTTATAATAAAATGTAATTTATTGCACGCTTTGAGAGTGGTAATACCACTTATTGTAATTTGCAAGCCTTACCAGGCAGAATATGTAGGAACCAAATTAATGTAAAACAACTAATATTGTAAACCCATATTCAGCAAATAAATATTTCTATTTCTATTCTATTTCTATGATGACAAAGCATGATTATAAAAAAAGGCCAGCTAACATTTTACTAAAATTAATAAGCCACCAGTTTCTTCTTCGGCATATAAGTGCCGGTCTACATCTATAACCGAAAAAGATATCCAAACCGGATATCCGAAAATAAAAATGGCCATGACCCATTTGGAAGCGCCCATCGGATCTGATCAAATAGAAAATTAGAAATCGCTTTTGGAAATTCTTTGTTGTGGTAATAGAACCTCAGTTCAATGAAACGCTTTACATATTCAAATTGAGGTTATAATGCTTTGTTTCCCGAATAATTGTGGGTTTTCAATATTTGAATAAATTATACGGTGGGTAAATACTAGTGCTTAATATTAAAATATTTGGGTCCATTCACGCCTTAATAATCAATGATTACGGTATCTAGTTGTGTTTATTTTATTTTAAAGTTACTTAAGTGTGAAACAGTTTAAAATTAAACTTTTAATTAATTATTTACTATAACACTCGACTCTTCTACAAAATAATCTTAAATTTGAACCAAAACAAAAATTATTTTAAAGATAAAGCAGTACAGAAAAACAGAAAAAAGAAAATTAGAGGTAAAAGTGTAGGTTTTTCTTTACCAATCGAGCAGTGAAAATTGTTTAAAATTTGTATGGCGCGGTGATTCTTTCACGTCATACAAATCCGCATTTACTCCACTACTAGATCTATACTAGTTACTAGTTATTATTCTGTCCACTACTTGAACGGAGTATACATATAAACTCGCACTTCCCATGCAGGTCAGATCCATTATGTATCTGCGTTATACACACTGACATACTACACTAACCGTGTGACCGGCACAGAATCAGGGCCAGAAACATAATATTACCGAAGCAATTCAGAGCGCTCATTTCCTCAGCATTTACCTACCCAAATCAAATTTGAATCAAGATCTAGAAAGAGATAGCAAACGGCTTTCCATGAATTTCAATCTAACCGTTGGCCACAACTGGGAAACGTTTTGGTAACCGAAAACTCTTGCCCGTTGACTGCAATTTATGTGTCGCACAAATCAAACGTCCTTACTAGCCGCGCTACCACCCAAATTTACATTTGACTTTCAACCTTAAAAACGAACTTGTATTGTCGATTTTGAATCAAAACAAGTCCGCCATGACTCCGGAACAACGGAACATCATCTTTCCGTGCAAGGAATAGATTTGAATTTTCGGTTCTAAGTTTAAATTTTTGTTCCGCTTTTCTCCGGATATAGTTATACTGGCAAGCCGTTAAAGGCTACTGGCTGATGTCACAGGAAATGATGTATCCGTGATGAAATATTTTGTCTGTGGACACTGGCACTTCGATAAGTTAGTCTGTGATTGGTGGTCGACCGTGACAGCGAATTTATTCTTCAGTGAAATTGAAATAATAGGTAGTTACTGAAAAAGAACTGATGTAGTGTAATCTTTGATGCAAATGGTCGAAGAGTGTAATATACAAAAACAAATCTAAATACTGTTCTCATTTTGTTTACTGTCAAATTGAGATAAACGTTTTGAGTTAAACCATGAAGATCAACCATGGTTCAATCTAATGACAATTGTACTGAAAAACTTCTAACCGACTAATTCAAAATAAGAGCTCACTTTGAAAGTGAGGTGCTATTGTCGAGACGTTTCATCTGCACTCCATCTACTTGGTAGTATTGTTTATCAAAGAATAAAAACATTTTTCTTTCGTTCATAAAATTATCCGTCAGCTATTGTAAAATAAAACACTGCAGTCATCGTATCCCGTTTGAAAACAATACAACGAAGACGTATTTTCAAAAGTTGAACATTTAAAATCCGAACGTCCCCTCGATTGACACGGCCGGGCACAAATCACCAGCGCTTTCAGTAGCCGGATCGGTGGCAGCGGTTGGTGACGTCACCGGAAGTGACGTGACGGACGCGGGCGCTGGATGCGCCGCGCTTCCGGTCGACCGACACGCGAGCTGCAAACATTTTGAATTTCGACCGCTGATGGAAGCCCGTTTCCGTCGGTACGTAGTGCCGGCAGTTGGCCCTCGGATATTGCTGTACAAGATGAATTAGGTACAACATAAGACAGTTGGGATAGGTTTCTGAATGTTTCAGAGATACTTCTAGTGCAACTTCGAGATGTATGACTTAAAAAGCTCATAAATTAGACATGACTAAATGATTTTTAATTGAAAACTCTTCATCAAGTCAATCTCTGTCAAACCCACAAATGTAAAAAAATAATTTCTTCGGTCTCATAATAAAATTATGTAGGTACATAATTTTGAAGTAGGTAAATCGTAAGTAAATAAGGATTTATATAAGGTAAAACCTAATGGTACTGAACGGGAAGTGATTTGGTGCATGCTCATTGCTCATGTAACCAACATTTTGAATTAGGAATTTGTTATTCTATTCATCTATTCAGCGTAACATTCGTAGTTTTCAGCCAGTGGTCCGAAAACTCTAAAATTTAGCTCGAAATTGATATTGCGGTTAGGAATGTATTCCTATTTTACAATTAGACTTCATAATCTTTATTTGATGTGTAGCTTTTGATAATATTTCTGATAAAGCGAATATTATACAGTCTATTATATTATCAGTGTCAATTTTCTGAAAGGGATTGTATTTAAAAGTAGAAGGTCATGATGTGACATCTCGGCCTTAGTTTTTTGTTTTACTATAACTCCTTATGGAATTTTATTTTTACTATCAATAATTAAGTATCGTATAACTTTACAATCTCCAAACAACACACCAGTATTTCAATACCTTACGTCTAAAGATGGTCTAACTAAATCCTATTTTCTTGCACAATTGCATCTTCGCGAGATGCAAGCCAGCATGGTATCAATTCTACTATTTTTATGCCACTGCAAAGACGCATTTCATTATGAAAAGCTCAAATAATCCCTAATTTAATCATGGACATAGTAGGGCTAGAATTCTATCTCGACTAACATGTGTTTTAAATTTTAATGTTTTTTTTATCGGCTTGTTAATGCAGCTCGCGTGGACGGAAATATTCACTTTTAGTCTCATTATCTGATATTGACGTTGTAGTATTTGTATAAATTTTTGTCGTAGGTAAGAAGAACTGCTTTTGACATATTAAACCTACCTTTAATTTAACATTCTATAAGCCTTGGACTCGCAAGATCAGTAAGAAGACGACGGCAGTCGGTCGCCTCGCTTCAAGCTCCAGTCTCAAGTTAATTCCTACTGTGACTAGTTAGCAGAATAGTGTCCCTGGTTGACATGTTAACACGGTTAATGTGCAGAGTGGGGGCTAAACGTACAGCGGCGGAGCAGCTGGCGATTTATTGTTTTGTGCCGGGTTCTGTGGGGTTACTCTACAGGGTGTTGCAAAAAGGGTATACTAAGCCGAAACCAACATGTGCAGCATGGTACATCTAAGCCCGAAACTGAAATCAGAATTTCAAAATTCGCGAAAAAAATAATTCATTTTCCATAGAAACTTTTAGACTTTTTACTATGGAGAATGATATATTTTTTTCGCGAATTTTGAAATTCTGATTTCAGTTTCGGGCTTAGATATAATATGCTGCACATGTAGGTTTCGGCTTAGTATACCCTTTTTGCAACAAGTATAGTCTATACTCAGGAGGAACGAACGAACGAGAGCTGTCGTGCAATCGGCACGTTTAATACAACGACATAGAGTTGTGGAACGCGACAGAGTCTTTCTTGACAGAAAGGGACAAAACAGTTCAATAGCTAAAACGTCCTATAACTTGTTTAATGAATAAAGGGTTAAGTTTCAGAGCGCTGCTGCACGAGCCACGACTGTATCTCGTTGTATGAAACGTGCCTATAACTTTTCTATGAATAAAAGGGTTAGTTTTTGTTATATAGAGTGACCCCCCTGTTTGCGCAGGGTTTATGTATTCCGCCACGCCACTCACTGCCAGTGTTTACGGGATGAGTTGCGCAAGAAATTGCAATGTGGAAGGGTATCTTTTACTGGTCTTGGATTTGCTATAGTTATGGTTCTATAAACAGAGTATTCAAAATAAAAAGAAAAACAAACACTTACACCTTCTACTAATGTAATCCCTGGCGGGGTAGGCAGAGGTGCATTGCTGCACCCACTTTTCGCCAGTGTTCAATAAAGGGTATATATGTAGTACCTAAGCCTAAACAACTTTGGTCTACAACTTTTGAAAATTATTCCCTTTACCTACCCTTCCTTGGGTAGGTACCCAGTTTTTAACATCATCCAAGGTAGTCTGGAAGAAATTACTCTTAGTAATAAGGCCGCCATTTGTACCGTCTATGTTGTACATTTCCTTGTGTAATTTCTGTTTGTGTGTGCCATAAAGAATTATCTATCTATCTATAATGTGCGTTGGGATAAGTGGGCGCTTATCCGACTGAGATACCACCTCTGAATTTTTCAGTTAGTAATATACGAGTAGTTAAGCAATTCAGCAGTGCAGTCATCGCTTGATGGAGACAGGGTCGTTCTTCAGCGGAAATTAGTATTATTCTCTCTCCCTCTGAACAAAGATGCTTCATTTCCGCTTCAGTAGAAAGGTTATTTACATTTCCGGAAGAAATTTATTCTAGACTTTCTGCAGTTCTCGTGGTGAATCCTAGAACTTTAAGGCTAAGAGGTTAAGTGCTAGTTTGGAGTGCTAAATAAATAAGCTTTAATTGATAATGATAAAGCCGTAACAAGTACGATTCATAAAGTGTCATTTTGTTTCCAAGAATTTTGTATCTTTTCCTCATAATCTCTTTTTATGCACTAGCACGTTTTAAGAGTTTTAAATGTACACGAAACCTTCGCAACATTTTTAACTTGGAAACTCTGTATTTACAAGCGAAACATTGAATTCCTCGGAGAATATTTTTAAAAGCTGTGTATTTAAAGCTGATATTCGTTTAACATTTTGACAGCCTCGATTTGCTACTGACCTTTACAAGAGACAGCCCTATTAAGGTAGTTGTGGGCGGGTAATATTGTTTCGGAAAATGTACACTGTTAAAGCTTAACAGTAGTCGTTTTTAATTAATTAAATAAACGTAGGTAGTTAAAATTTTTGACTGTCAAATTATTTATCAAGTATAAGACAAAAAGGATGGCAGTCAAGGCATTCATATGACTAGTCATCATCATCAGCACAACCCATCACTTCCCAACATCAGCCGGGACCCACGGTTTAAGCGCCCTGAAAACCACCACTTGATTTCAGCAGTCACCCATCCAATGAGTGACTCTGCCATGTGTTGCTTAACTTCAATGATCAGTTAAGATCACTGAAACTAGCATGATTACGGACGTATACAACTAGTATACCTCTACAAAGTCTCAGACAGTCCACGTTCGTAGCTATATTAATTTCTAAGAGAAAACCTAACAAGAATAGCCACTGCGCCGACTAAGACGGAATTAACGAGACAGTAGCGAGGGCGAGAGGCCCTGATATGCACTTTTGTGAAGACTAATCCATGTGGAAGATGTGATTTTGTGCTTGAAGAACCAGACATTTCTAGATGACGATGGCTCATGATATAATACCTTAGTCGGGTAAATTTACATAAAAAATAATATTTATTTATACTTAAACAATGTACTTAATAAAATTAAACAAGCATAAATCATACTCTCAAACCATGTGGAATATTTCATTTTGCTTCGTCACACTCCGAAAATACCACGGTTTAGGAGCACAGTACTTACCTCATAATATAATGACTGATCATACTTTTATTTGACTAAAACATACCTACTTATATACAAAATTTACTAAAAGCGCTCAAGTTTAATGAACATTACATATAATAGGCCCGTTTGGACAGCTCCAAAATGTATGGGATGACAGCTGGTGTCAAACCTAAATCATGAAAAATCTAAACAATAAGTAAGTTTTGGTGCTTTAAGTTCTTTTTCCTTTCGGCCGTTAAATAATAAGAGAGATTATGTATTTTTTTATATAGTAAATCTAGAGTAAATATAAAATTTGTGTAGCTGTCCAAACGGGCCTATTATATTTCGTCGATTGTAAACCATCACTTCTCCCCACTATGTTCCGCCACGAACTCTATTCCTGTAGTGCTATATTTAGGCGGTTTGTCGGAAGCCGCCCATTCGCAGGGGGTCCCGCGGACGTTGCTCCTGAAGGGAAGGAAGTTCAATTATCGAGCGCTAGGACGCTTTGTTGTAAAAGGGTTATGTTTTTTTTAAGTTATGGATGTATGTAGAATTCCTTTGTCACACCGTGACTATAGTTGCAGTCACGGTTGTGGCAGAGGAAGTCTACTTGTCATGTGTGCATTACTTTGTTTTAATTAGTGTTGATTGTACTCTCAGAGTATTTACCCATTTTCTTAGGAAATGAAATAAAATACTGGTAATATTTATCCATACGAATTATATTATTCTATCTAATGACGCATAAGTCGTTTGAAAGATAACAGCTAATTGTACTGCTAGAAATATTGGAAACTACGACTTCATGCGATAGAAGAGACTTATTATTACGTAACTTCCTTTACATACATAACATTATTTCTAGTCCTAAATGTAGGTTTAAAAAACATTCAGTAACCGTAACGACTGGCAAAAAATTCCTTCAAACAGCCATTGTACAACACACAGCAACCAAGATACGCCAACAACAAGAAAAATCCAACGGCTGACGTGTCGAAACAAAGCTTTTGAAATTTTAATTAAAACTGGAAACAAAAACGAGATGCTCAATGCGACAATAGCATTCAGGCTTTCAGTCAAACCGGGTTGTTACTAACGGATTACCGCCAAGGAACTTGTCGCACTGCTCACACCGGGATATACGGGTTACGGTAGCCTTCTTTACTTTTCAGAATATACCTACTTATCCACCTTTAGGTTGCCTGGAAGAGAGCTTATTTAGCGATAATTTCAGGCTATTGAGTAATTTTCCTTAGTATAAAATTGTTTTTTTTGTGTTTTGTGAAATTACACTCACGGGCAATGAAAAAGTCCACTCGTTTTCTCGCATACTAAGAGGCGCCTCTAATGGAAACTATCATGAAACTTTTGACAGATAATGTATGTAAATGACATGAGAAAACGTAAAAAAAAATCGTTTTCATAAATAGCAAAAGCCGTACTAGAGGCTCTGTTGGTTTGTTAAATGTAAGTACTTAAATGTTGCAGAAGGCGTCATTAAGTTAGCCTTTTTCGTTTAGGAGTAATTTGGTGCTTTTCAGAGTGGAATCTTTTCATTGCCCGTGAGTGTATTAAGGTATGAATGAGCAATGAAAAAGTTTAAATACCTATTTGAAAAAAATCGTTTGCTATCGTCATTTTGTGACTAGAACTTTTTCATGGCTTTTGAGTGTAAATTCAGTAAATGATTTCACATTCCTGACTAAAACATAGTCCCGTGTGTCCCAACGAATCTGTCAGACGGCGAGCAGCTGAAATCCTTCAGAAAAATTCTGTCGAACTTTCCAATTTCCGTGGTCGGAGTCATTTTTAGCTCCGACACCGCCGCCGCTGACTTAGCGCAAAGTTTTAATAGCAGTGCTATGTCTCTCCTCTCACTATGTTTGTTTTAAAAATATTTATAAGCTGCTGTTTCATTTGTGCAGTGAAAAAATTAAGAGTAAAAGAGGAAAATTAATATTGATAAATAGAATATTTGATTTGATTAGATAGAATATTCCTTATTTGTACACACACATAAAATAAACTTACATAACTTAAATACTAACACATATTATTATGTACAAAAATGGCGGTCTTATCGCTCAAAGCGACTTTTTCAACAATGATAACCTTAGGGTGGAAGGATATTTTGATCAAAGATCATCAAAGGATATAAAACTGCCGTTATTGATTGCGTCTGTTATGTAGAGTTTGATTCGAGGATGGACGAATGGTGTAGTGGTTAGTGACCCTTGACTGCTATGCCGCAGGTCCCGGGTTCCATCCACGTCCTGGAAGATATTGTTTAAAGACGGATATTTTTACTCGGATCTTGAGTGTTAACATGTATATAAAATGAATTCATATAATCTATACTTATGTATCTGTGTAGATATTTCAGCGCTGCAATAGGTAATCATATTTCATTTTATTTTTCAACACCTCTATACCTACGTGGTCATAATGATAAATACATTCTATCCTGGTATATGACATGACAGGCGCTTTATTTTCCATCTGTCATCGATTGTAACCCCTTGCACGTCGTGCGCTGGTCCTTACGTGGGGTTATGAATGAATGATTGTTCTTGCACTGTCATTGGTGTTCAATTATAATAGCTGAGAATAGGAGCGATTCGGAAAGGAGAAAGGGGAAGTGTTTTTCAGGACCTATATTTGACAAACAGTAAAAGAAATGCAAATAGGTAACACAAAAGTTAATTGAAAGGTTCATATTCTACTACAACTTAAAAACAGTGATGCTTACATTGCCATGACAAAATTTTCTATTTGTTTATCCGTTGAATTTTATTTACCTCAAGGGTTCAATTTTGAAAATCTTAGACAAGAAATTTCAATAGGAATGACTTTCAAACTTTAATACCACCAACCACAGATGATAATCTTACTTATTATTTTCAGGCAACAAAATTTAAGTTTCATTTTGTTCCTTTGATAAGTAATGCAGAAGTTTTGTGTTACCTTTGAAACAACTTACGAATAATTTGTTTACAAAGATCATACTCGAAATAAGTTTGAAAATGTTCAACGACTTCTTCAGAATACTTGAAGGAAGTTTATAGACTTTTATGAATAAATATTTTTAAGTTACGTGCGAAACGCTATCTCTATTGTTTTTACCGACACGATAAGAATAAGTTTTTCTAACAACCGGTGCGTTAAATAAGCTTACCAAAAGTACTTCATATCTCGTACCTACTATAGTTATCATTATTTTTGTATTTTTTTAGGCTGAAAAAAAACTACAAAGCCTAAGTACTCTAACCCACTTATTCATAGAAAAGTTACAGAACGTTTTAGCTCTGTAACTTTTCTATAAATAACTGGGTAAACATCTTAGCCAACCCCTTCAAATCGAGCATCATCGCATCACTGAATCAACCAATCAATTCGCGTATCTACACGTCTCGATCACTCCATCTACCAATTACGTTTCGCGCGACACATCGTTAAGCGTTAATCGTTTTTAAAAACGAGACCTCATTGGTGCGGTACTTCGTCGTTGCTGCCATATATTTTGATGATATTTTCCGAGTGGTCAGATTTGGCACAGAATAGAGAAGATTGGCGCACTTTAAGGTCAGAGGCCAAGATACACTTCTGGTCGCCAACGAAGTAAGTTCCTTTTAGACAACGACGTGACACAACGCACCAATGGGGCCTCGCCCTTATTCTGAGAGGCTCTTGGCGGAATCTTGCCGTGGTATTTATTCACCGAGCCCAGTGATCGAGATCCCGTCAGACGCAGCAACTAGACGAATCAATTTATATTTCAAATATAGCTAAGAATGAAATCGGTGTCGAGTTTAATCTAATCTAATCAATATTGAATTCTTACGCAGTTCAACCAATCAGAGCGCTGCGTTTCATACTCAAGTTAGGCTTAACTTTAGGGGCATCAAGTATAAAATTTAAAGTATTTAAGATATACGTACCTACGATACTTTGATCATTATACTATACTATGATACTTTGATAATTATACTTATTTTATTATCGCTTTCCTTAGTATGTAATGTCTATTAAAACTATTAAAAGTCTTTTTTTTAAGAATTCTTCATCAGTTTATTATACTTTCTTCAGAATAGTTTTCTCTTACAAAAAGATCTGTATAATTTTGTCACGAATCCACGAGTACTTATGAATATTATGATATTATGTAGTGCGAAATCTTGACTGTACTTAGCATATATCACACGCGCTAAAAGCATCGTATATCGTCTTGTTAGAACTGAGAGCGTGTATTGTCATATTTTACCAACGATAGTATAGTAGTTGGCTCGCAAATGTAACGGATTTTTCTAGTTGGACTACTAGCCAAGTAGGCGGAGAATAAAGAATTCATTCTTACTGAATAGTATTTTTTTTAAACTACTCTGAAAAGCACTAAAGTTCATTTCGAATAATGTCATAAAGTAAAAGTGTCAAATTAAAATCATTTTAAAACCTTAATGTAAAATATAATCTTTAAAAGTAAATACTCACAAGTTAAACTCTAAACTGTACCCTTTTGCAACCAAAACTATGATTATTGAGATATTTACGGTAAGTTTTATCACCGGAGTATTTACTTATGTATATTTTTTTCATGTCATGAATATTTTAATACGTTACTTATTGTATACATATTTTATCTGCTGATGATACACACACTGTAAAAAAGGCGCTAATCACACCAACAATATCCAGATCCCGGTCTAGAAGGAGAACAAAATGTAAATCACACTGAAAGTAGGTACTAAAGAGAACGCGGGAGCTTTCCCGCCTTTGTAAAACAAACCACAACTTTTGCGGTAAGCCTCGCCACTAGAAAGTAAATCTGAAGGCTAGCTGTGACGGCACTTTAACTATCATTTGATTGCAAATACAAATCTACAGGCTGATTTATTAAAGGGACTATCTACGTTACTGTCAGCGAAAACGCGATGACATGTACCTAAAGATGAGTAAAAATGTTTCAGTGTACTTTTATGGAAGTTTGTAATAGCAATCAGTATGCATCTTCAAATTTAATTGGTTTTGGGCTCAAATCCTCAATCTCACAACTTTTGAGTCCTATAATTATTATGAATGTCATAATGCATTGCAGAATGGTTAGCCGTATGATGGAGAATTTTATTAGCTTGTGGCATTCAAAATTTATACCTCAATAGTTTGTCATCCATTTGTCTTCGTATTGGTACATACATAACATTCTCCAATAGCACTCGACATCTTATTAGCGCTGACCTGTAGGAGTACTGCACATAATGTCATGCATATTCAATATCTTAACCCAGTGATTGTCAAACTTCGGCCCGCCCGTGACTCCTGAATAGAAAGTTGGGAACCGCACCAATCTTGTTACGAGCTTGTTTCGTCAACAATTATAATTGGTTATGAGAAGCTTATGCATAGTTTTATTGAAAACAACTGCTGAACTATGCTACAGAGTAGTAAGAATCTAAAATGATTAAACAAATAAAATCAGTTTTCTATTTTCATAAAATAACACGAGCCTCTATACAAAGAGCCTATAAATTTTCAGACATAGAGACAGCTTAGTTAGAAGCCCAACTTTGCACCTGCTTGCATGCTACTATAGGCTGAACACTTCACGATCACCCGGCTAATAAATAAACGTATCTCCTTTTTAACTTGATAGGTATATCTTAACTTGAGTATCCTTAATTTATCTATATCTCCACTTTTTCTGTTAATTATTACGTTTCTGCCTGTTTTCTATTATGTTGTTGTTAGCCATTGTATTCATAAATTAAATAATTTCACATTCAGGCTAAACGACAATCATACCTACCCCATAATGGAGCTTAAGGTACAATACAACACAATGTACTCCAGTGTTTAACTTGCATGCCCTGAGTGTAGGGCTGTGTCTCAACAGGAAATCACAAAATGATTGCCAACCTCCGCCAGAAGACGGGGCCATAGTAAATAGACTAAGGAGAATTGTAAGTCTGTGTAAATCCGTGATGGGATAGACTGTAAAAGTCTCAATATTAAGTTAAGGAACCATCAGAACTGCAGGAAGTTGGAACTTTATTGATCCTTCGATTGAATCTAAGAAAGAATACTAAATGGTTCTATCGATAAAGTAGTAGGTACCTACTCTATTTTAAAATAATATATTATACAACCCCACAGCAGCATCCTGATAACTGAAGGTACTGTTGCCGAACACGAGACGAAAACTATCTAAAACATTAGAATTTCATTAGTTTTGCTCCAATTCATGACGACGTCGGATTTATACATATTCCCACATTGCAAAGAGTAGAAAAAGTAAACTATCCTACACCTAATAAAATATGATTCGCACAAATCATGACGGCACCAAACGATATGGACTGTGGTCAGTCATTTGAGAATTAAGCGCTTTTAGCGCTGCTCCCGCTTGAATTATGAATGTCGTGTGGAGATATGGAAGTGGAATGTTCAACTGCTCTGCAAGTTGAAGCGCTGTGTGTTGTGCGATGAGCTATATACCGCTGCGGTTTCTATTCATTGGACGGCGAGTGGTCTTTGAAAGCTACCACAAGATTATGTGTATGGGGTAACTATTGAAGCAAACGTTTATCGATAGACTGAGAATTTGAGACGGAGTGTATATTCTCAATTCAATATCTAAGCAGATTCTCGCTTGAATGACACAAAACTCATTCAATTTATTATAAACACGCTTATCCCACCAAACAGGATTTAAAACACTGAATTTCCATCAAGCGTAGGCGCGGAGAAGTTATTATTATGAGGAATTTCCTCGAATATCCTGTCACGTCTATTTTAAAGCCGACCTCCTTTTGACGAGGCTTCCGGAAATTGTCTATGACTTCGTCCTTGTTTATGGTTTTAGTCATATTGCTGTGGAATCGGGTTTACCACGTTTACTGTTTATTAACCCCCGACGTAATAAGAGGGATGTTATAGGTTTAACATGTCGGTGAATCTCAGCATCTTGTAAGTATCTGTCTGTGATAAGATAAATAATAATGTTTGAGGTGAAGCTTTGCTTATGAAAAATTGTTGCTAGTTACTCTATAATTTATTCAAGTATCCCACTAAATCATTTTACATTCAGCAGTCACAAAGTTTTAGAGCCACTGGTCGCCATTTAGAATTTGACCACAAATACCGAGTGCAAACACAATAGTCAGGCAGCTACTTTGCACATTGCCCAGACATATGCACATAATCTACGTAGCATTCTATCAACCATACATAATTGAACTACACTACAAATATGGATTAGCAATGACCGGCTGAATATCTTGTCACTGTTCATTTTACAAATTGCCATAAAATCATATACATATACAGACCTAATAAGTAATTCGTAACCGATTCTTAAAATCTGCAAGCTGAAGTGGCATCAGGCCGGCCAATAGAAAAATGAACGGCTGCGGCCGCAGCACGGGCGTAATATCGACGTCGATAAACTCATATAGTGAATCGCCATAAAGTTATAGAACTACTTATGTGCCTAGACCTACAATCTACATATTCTATTGTATTAGTTTTTAGAAGCTACAGTGAAGCTGTGCAGCCTTACAGATGATTACTAATTATAACTAGTAGTGACTTATCGTATTACCCTTTTAACGAGAAACTCCCTTTTCATTCATTGCCCACCCAGACTTTACTGACGTAAGGAAACAATTTTATGCCACTCCTCGACCGGCAAATGACGTGTTTGCATATGTATCGTGTAATATTATGTACCTATCTGCATTAAACCAGGTTTTCTCAAATGTGCTCCGCGGTAGCACCTTATATTAAAGTCGAACGTTAGACCATTTTGTAAGTCAGTAAAAAAAAAGTTGACTAGCTGCACCATTTATAGTACCTAGGAGCCTGTTATCTAGTCAGTGTCACGGTAAAAAGAAAAAGCTATTATTTAGCATTATAAACACAGTTGTGCTCTGAATCTGATTTAAATGAAAATATTTTATAATTTAATTTATACTTTAGAGCCTATTTTTTCATATACAGTGCCCACCGCACACCGTCGCATATTTAATTCAAAAGCTCCGTTATTCTCACTATAAAATAGAGACGAAATGAACATTCTAGATCATTTATTAAACGTCGAAACTAAATTGAATTCGGCGAACTGCATCGATGAAGCACCGACTCTGCGCGACTCATTAGGCTGATTTCACATCAATTGTCGAACTCGATGTGGAGAGAATACCTGCCTAATTCAGTATAGTTGTATAATGGTGTCATTTGTCTACGCCAAAAGTTATACCTGAAAATAACGTATTGAATAATTAGTTCTCTCTTGAGGATCACATCAAACGATGGTTATAGAACGAAAGTTAACTATAAGTATGTATTATTAAATTTTGTATACTTAAGCAGCCGAGCTATTCATGTTTCAACATCAAGAAAACTCCTATAGATATTTGCCGTTTATGCCGTTAAAATATTGTAAAATGAAAATTTTAACTCATAATTTTCTCATAATTCAGCATATTACAAAATCAAAGGAAAAAAATATATGGATAGATAGGAGTTGATATGGATAGAAATATGTAGGAAACGTAAATAAAACCTACAACCTCTATCCAGTCATAAAAGTTTGACAGCACAGCTCAAACGGACCCAAACCCCGAAACACTCAGCCAGTACCCACTCCAGAACTTTCGGAGGCAGAAAACCCAATTAACACTCTAACAAATGTAAAGGACAATTGCTCCTCCCCATTAACCCTAAACTCTGCCGCAATCAAAACAAGTCTGTCACTACATTAAAACGGGAGCGATACACCCCAAGTCCTTTATAGAGGCGAATAGTTGAAGAAAATTAACAGTTCGAGCGCCGGTCACATGGAACTGTGGAGAGACGTAAAGGCATCAGGGAGGGCACTCTTGAATTGTATTAGGAACTTAATTATGTAGGAAATGTAGCAAAAGTTTTATATAAGTAAAACCAAAAAGGGGTCATTCGGCACAATGACTTTTCAAATTCGTAAAAAAAAACTTACTTCCCATAATAAACAATCATGTGATCTTCAATGTTTCTATAGTATTTTTTTTCTAAAAACCGATGACCGGTGTGGTGAATGAGTTGGAAGAGTTATGCATGTTTCACCAATTCACCATAGTCTGTTAGATCATTAACGCCCCTGTTCAATTATAGGACATCTCCATATAAAATTCTTGACAGATTTGTCAAAAGTCAACCAATCCCTTGTTGTGATCTAACCGATTATAGTGAAACTGAAGCTTAGGTATTCAAAAGTGCTATTAGTAAGAGCTTAATGACTGATATCTACGCATAAAAATTTCTTCTTCAATCACAGACCCAATTTACTAATGAAATTCTAAAATTTCAACAAAAATACTCAGCCTTCTTCAAAACAACCCAACGGTTTTAGCAGTAGCCCTTCAGGCTTCCGTAATTGCGGTTGGCTTCCGGTAGGATGTCCTTAATGCTCGATTAAAATTAGACCTTGCTTAAGGCGACGCCCGAAGCCGTACAGATCCCGTAATCGTTTTAGCAAACCAGCTCCTCGGTAGAGACAAGGGTTAGATTTTGCGTTTTCTCGACGCTTTTAATGGAAGAATATTGTTTTCCTTTAGGGAGTAGTAAAGGAATATTATTAATTTAAAAATGATCGGTTTGAAATGTTTATTCACATTCATGATTAACTTTTCTTGTATTAGGTAATATTTAAAAAGATGTCAGTGCAATATCTAAAATAGTAAATAAAATTTCCGAGTTGCCAGTCCGTTTTTATCACTTCATATTTAATAATTAAAAAAAATTAAAAACCGACTTCAAAAAACCACTAAAATGTAAGAAATAATTTAAGGTTTACACAAATTCTCGTATGTGACAGTACAAATATACCTAAGCAGGAACTGTTCTTTTTTGATGTTGGTGCGGTGACAAAGTAATCTAAAGAAATATGGCACCAACTTCAAAAAAGAACAGTTCCTGCTTAGGTATATTTGTACTGTCACATACGAGTAGAATTTGTGTAAACCTTAAATTATTTCTTACATTTTAGTGGTTTTTTGAAGTCGGTTTTTAATTTTTTTTAATTATTATTTTATTTTATAGTTTTTAGTTTATTTGCAATAATTTTCAATCAAAAGTAAGGTGCAAATGATACCAAAAAGTCCTACTAAGCAATACGAATCATTCAAGCCTAAACACGAAGTAGTTGCTATATACCGTTGAGGAGTTCCCCTGACTGCCTTCCGTTTCCATCATCAGATCAGCTCAAGGTCACCATCATATTTTTTTGTTATAAGAACTATATTTACGTTCTAAATTTCATTAGAATCGGTTACTAGGTGCCCAAAATGGAAATTCATACCCTGTTTTTACCCCTTTACCCACCCTTGGGGGTGAACTAAAATTCTGAAAAAAAAATGGGACTACCTGGGAGCTCAATGCAATACAACAAAAAAAGAATTTTCAAAATCGGTCCATAAACGGCGGAGTAATCGGTGAACATACATAAAAAAAAGATCCCGACGAATTGAGAACCTCCTCCTTTTTTTGAAGTCGGTTAAAAACACTCGCGTCTGCAACAAAAACTAAAACACAATTACACACAAAACTGCTCAACTTACACAAATCTTCAAAATGCATTCGAAAACCTCTGAAAACATTCGGAGCAGCGGTATTGCTCTAATTAAAATACCCGCTAAAACTATGAACTAGTTTACGGAAAGGGTTTTTGAGTAGTTTCCGGCTTTTGTTTTTCTTTTCAACTCACTCAGAGTTTCTGGAGTCCACGAAGTAATTATACTTCGTGAGACTCGGGTCTGCGAAGAGTGCAAAAGGCTGTACGACTCTTAAATCCGTGATGATGCTGTTTGAAAAAAGCTTGTCGTGCAAACTTCACTTGAACTCTTTGACAGTTCTATAATTTTATTCTCATATAAACATTCATGTTCAATTCTTCACCCAAGTGCTGAGCCGATTCTAAATATTATAATTGAAACGTTGCAAGCTTGCACAGTTCAATCACAAAATGTCACAGGCAAAGCCGCTTGGTGTGTTGAGTGAAAGTTTAGATTTTCTCACGTTAACTGGAGTTGCAAAACCATGTCTGTCATCATCAAGCAATAATCGTTCAGTGCCTCTTCCAAGGATCGCTGTGCCAAAACACGCTTACCTTTGTAAACAATAAGTTTTATTTTCGTTTTCGTAATAAACTATTACATTTTTGACTTACTCGGAATAGGATCCCAATACTCGGAAAAAGGATACAAAACAACATTCCACCCCTCTCGAAAATTAATATTAATTTTTCGTCCGCCACGCCATCTCGTTTGTAACAAAGGAAACTCGTGATTAAAATTTCTCGATAGTGTTAAGAATAGAGTGCTGTAAGCTACTTGAGCACCGACTAAGTAACACTTAAGCTTGATTGCTTACTAAATTGTTAATGCACTTCAATTTCATGTAGCCGGGGCCGTTCTACAATATTTTAAGGCTGTACAAATAAATATACATTATTCAGTTATGTACTTAACTATGATGAATCTAGCAATACGGTTACCCTTACCATCATAGAGTTTCAAAATAAAAAATGTAAGTAAGTATAGGTTTAATTCATAAAATTCGTTCCTGACACGCCTACAAACCAACAATTCAGCTGTTTAGTGAGCAATAGAATAGACCACATTTGGTATATCAGAACAGATGACACAGACGCTCTGAATATATAGTAATAATGCTCATGGTGTCTTTGGAATACTGTAATTTAATCAAAGTGAGATTGAATTTCATACGAAATTACCCTAGTAATATACATAAGTATACTTACTTACTATATTAAGAGTACACCGGTACATTAAAATCTAGGATTTGGAGTTATTGTGATCGAAGCTCTTGTAAGTATCGTTTTATAACACCACACATCCTTTTTTGTATCTAAGTATATTATATTACGACTGCAGAAGTCTAGTAGGTAGAATTTATCGTCATAAAAAACCTTTAAACCAATTCATATTTTTTAACGTAATTATACTTTACCTACATAATATTACAATGCTGTAACAACTTCTCAAAGGAACAAAGACTTGAATTTCAGAGTGCTTATAAAATATTTATCATTCTGGGCGTACCGAATTCTTGTTTAGTCAAAGGCCATTATAATTTACGTGTACTTGTAATTCATAGTCTAAAACTTGGTTAAGTAGGTACTTTCTTTCAATTGTCACGGTACACAGGAGTGCACTCAATTGATCTTAATTTTGTTTTGGGGTTTGCTAACCATTTCTCCCATAATTCAAATTGATCTAAACTAGTGGTAGAAATAAATGATTTAATTATTATTCTTTTAAGTGGTAAAAAGTATGTGCAAATGAGTAGTTTATAATCTCAAGCCTCCATTAAATAGTACTAAATAAACTGGTACTTCCCACCTCAATATAAACGCCCCGTCCTAAGTCCAAGGGAAATTTAGTATCAAAACTTCCCTTAATTTATGTGTTTCAATAAGTCAAACTGTTTGCCTACAACTTTTCGGTCTTACTTCATTATTTTCTCATTTCCCCGGTCAAATTGAGAATTTATGAACTTTTGTCCCTTTATGCTCGACATTTCTTTATTGTAAATTATGCAATTCAATTACTATAATAATTTAACAGTAACATAATTTGGACTGTTTCATTATTTTTTTCTGACACAAAAAAATGAGGAGGAGGTTTTCAATTCGTCTATATGCATGTTTTTTGTTTGATCTATAATTCCGCCATTAATTGACTGATTTTGATCATTGTTGTTTTTTTTTTTTTCATTTATTCATGTTTTTTAAGTCTATAATAATGAGTGATATGATACGGAATAGCAACATCGCTGCAGTAGCATAGCCGGTGCAAGCTGGATACTCATAAAAGCTAAATTGTGCTGTCAAGAAATTTTACGTGGTCATACGCGGTCTAGTGTGAGATTTTATTACGTGAAGTTTCAATTAGAAGCCTTAACTTTAACAATCTCCAGTTTTAGTGTTCTACAAGATCGCAATTTTGAGTTAAAAGCAATTATATTTTTGTTCCACTAACTTTGTCTATTGTTCAACAGTTAAAGTACCTACCCACAAGTACATTATAATTTCATTTTTGAAAGTGCAGGAACAGTGTTAGATTTATATTTCAAGAGGTTTTTGAGGAATTTTCAGATACGAATGTTATCAATAAACTTATGATTTATATTTTACAATAACTAAAAATTGCAATAATTGTAATATCAGACAAATTTATTTCAAGAGGTTTTTGAGGAATTTTCCGATACGAATGTTATCAATAAACTTATGATTTATATTTTACAATAACTAGAAATTGTAATATCAGACAAATTCTCCTTGCATAGGTTGGCATTTATTGCAACGAGATAAAGTCGTGGCATGCATCGCTCTGAATTTCAGGGTATTCATTGGAAACCATTGAAAAGAAGATTTTGCATTTACCAAGTAATTATTGTCGTCTATCTATGTATGTCTAATGCGACCATTTTTATTGTTAGTGAGTTAAAAAAAAAAAAACACGCACTCACACCTTGTACTAATGTACTCCCTTGCGGGATAGGCAGAGGTGCATTGCTGCACCCACTTTTCGCCAGAGTGTTTTGTTAGTCCCAATGTAATAGGGGGCGGGCCTATTGCCATTTTACGGGCACATCCAAGACCCGACAACAAATATCTGTGTTTTTTTAATTCCATTTAAGTACCTACATCGCCCTTACACGTTTTATATAACTACGGTCATTGCTAAAATCCGTCGCACCGCACACAACAAACCCCTATTATGTAAACAGTTCAATCGGAGCAGCGATTATAAATCCATAGCAACTCACAGCGAGAGAGTTGCACGCTGCACCGATAAATTAGGCTACAGTTTCAGCTGTAACTCGACATCCGAGTAGTAATGGCAGCCTATTCTGTACGGTAATGCAGTCGAAATTCTGCAGTAGTCGAAAACAAGTGACTGTAAGTAAATCAGCGTATTCTATAAGTTTAAGTTTTGCATTAAAGTAGTGAGAATTAAAAATGTTTTATGCTTGTAAAATGACACCATTATTAGCGAAAGTCAATATAAACATATAAACTACTGTTTATTACTGTTTATTAAACTACTATTCGGAAATAGGGCTCTTACGTTCTACGGATAACTACCTAACTACTCACTAAAAAATAAAACTGAACTACCATCCATCACCATAACCTTAAAATTATCTGCCATTATCACAATGATACAAACCTAGGTAAAGCTAGGTAGAAGTTCACGGATGGATAAAACCAAAACCAACTCTTAGATCTACTACCTTATCTTATGGGAGCAATAAGATACAACTAACTTAACAATAACTAACGACAATTGCATTAATATCTCATAAGAATAGCCCTACGGTACTGAATCAGGACTACCGCTACTGAAGTGTTGGGAAATTCAATATAGTTCTGACCAATTGCGGTCCAGCTCAAATACTGGTCGATACAATTTGATACTGTAATTTAATTTAATTATTAATATGGCGGCAGCAGCTCGGTGGATACGGAAATTTAATTTAATGAAAATACTGATCAGTAAATACGTTCGATTAAGTGATTGGTTCTTTAATGAAAACTGCCTATACAACGTGTTTTGCTTTGCTTTTTCTTATATACATACTTACATTATATTATGTATCAATTCTGCATGCATATAGGTATTATCATAATCAGGGCAATAGCCTGTAGAGACAAAACAGTTAGATAAGTATTTAAAATATTTAAATAGTCATCCTAAATGCTAGACATGAGTATGGATTTGATTACATATCCTTAACCTTAAACTCATATTAATTACGTAGGAGTACACACATCTACCTCCAATTTCAACTTAAAACTGCGAGTATCAAACGATGAAACTCTAACTTATAAAATTTGATATTTAATTTAGTCGATCGGAAAATTTAAATTCATTTCAAGACTGTCCTCCTGTCTCCATGTAAATCAATTTGAGCCCTGTCTTGGCCTGCGTCCAACCTCCTTGAGTTTTCAGATCGTGTTAAAATGGCCGCTTGTTTATACATGCACCCGACTGTAAGGTTTATGGACTTGTCGCATTTACATCCGTGTAGGTACGAAGATTTTCAAATGAACGGTTTTAGGGGCTGTATTTTTTATGTTTTTGTTCTACGGATGGACATTTCTGATTCAATCAAGAATTGAAAAGCTGAAGGTTGTAGTAGGTAGCTAGGTACCTAGGTTTTATCGGGCCATGGATACGTAAGTATTTTACTTTAAAAACTATCTGATAAAACTTTCAATAAATTTTGAATAATATTTCTAAGTACCTACTCGCGACACCTTAACCCTTAATTACTCGCATGGAGTCCTGGGGTAAGATTTTTTTTTGTGTCATCTTAGCATGTTGGTGGCTAGGCTAACACTACTACAGACAGACTAGCATTTGAGAGTTGTAGCATGGTGACCATACATGCATACCTGGTGACGAGTCAGTCAGATTACTTGTCAACTTGACTGACTATGTCAGTCGCTGACTGTCCAGGCCCTGTAGCACAGGGCGCTAATAAGACGTCAAAAAAGTTCTCCGTCGCGCTCAATCTTGAGGCTGTGCGATGTGAGTGACAGCGATGCAAAACTTTTGTTTCGTCTTAAATACGCCCCGTACTAGCCCTTCAGAGTGCTTAGATTTCGCCGATCATGAGGTAAATTTTTCCCACATCACTTTATGAAGGTAATAATAATAATAATAATAATAATAAATTTATTTATTCGAAGTAAAGTGATTACAGTAAAGTTCTTATGGCTAGGATTTGGATGAAAATACATAATTGGTAGACTGTTGCCGTAGCGTCTGCTCTCATAGCTAGGCTATAGAATAGCCTGTATTAATGAGAAGCAGGCCCCTGACATAAATAGTTTTGGTACAGTGTTGAAAAAAATAATTGATTACTTTAAGTACAGTTATTGTAAATAACCTAGTAAAAATTTAGTGACAAATAACATTTACATTTTAATCTTATTAATATAATATTATATATGTTTGTGTGTGTTTGTGTGTGTGTGTGTATGTGTGTGTGTGTGTGTGTGTGTGTGTGTGTGTGTGTGTGTATGTGTGTGTGTGTGTGTATGTATGTATGAGTATGTATGTTATGTTACCGCGATCATGAAGTTTTCAGTCTCATCGTATGTCAATTTACTGAGTAATTCAGTAATAATATTTTTGCATTCATGCAGAGAAAGCCTTTACTTACACCCCATTTTTAGCAACCCTCCAGTGCCTTTTGTGTGTAAAAAAGTAAGTAGCGCCATCTGCTTTGCAACGTAAGAACTACCTACAACCTTCACCGTATCACCCGCATCTACAACCTCGGTGTGCTTCTGCGGCATTACTACCCATAATAACGATACGGTTCTAACTACCAGAGATAGATGGCGTTAAATGTTAAATGGATTGTTTTTCCTTGTTTCAGATTTCTTCAGCCATCAAACACAAAGGAGTCGACTAACGAATAATTCCACGAGCATAGTCAAACGTTTAAAGTTCCTAAAAATACATTCACATTTAGGATAGTAGCTAAAATAACAAAAATGTACAATTCCAGCGAATTTCTGCATAGCGCTGGCGTTAGCCGCCACATGCAGGCCACTGGAGAAGCCCCTTCACAAAAAGCTAGCATGAAAAGACGATCATGCGAGGTCCCTTTAGGCGACATATCTACCAACAATTTCAAAGTATCCCTCGGTGATATCACGAACGTTGCTACAGACGGGCCAAGCTACGATTGCCGGTCGCTCCGCTCAGTCAAGTCGTCCAATGATGATAACAGATCCTTACGATCGTATCGGCCTATTGATAGCCGGAGCGTAAAGAACTTTCGTTCTTCGCTCATTGATCTGTCCAACTATTCATCCTTGTCTCGGCCGCCGAGTTATGACCAGTTGTCTCGGAGGTCCATGATCGAGGGTGCTGGCGATGGCCCGTTCACTTCGAGCATCGAGGGAGTGCTATGGTCAGATGAGGAGGAGAATGAATACTTCTATCACGAGAACATCACATCCGCTTGGAATCAAGGTACGTGACTTTTCTTTGATTTCTCCGATTAGCTGATTGATTACATTTCCAATAGATTAATTGGAAATGGGATGAAAGTTAAGCTCGTTGATCATTTTGATTAGCGCTAAGCTTTCATATCCATTGTATTTTGAAATGAATAATTTATAAATGTCTCTTTTATTACCGTTACTTGAGTATTTTTGTTTTTACAGCCCTTTTATATAAACACCGGCAGGCAGTACTTACTAAAATAATCCAATAGGACCCAATGAAAGAAACGTAGCAGCTAGGTCCATCTAACAACCACTGTCAGCCAATAACATAGACCCTCCCACACAATAAATTACTTCAATTTTCAGCTATTTATACCAGATAATAATATATCTACGTTATTATGTCCGGCACTGAGGGTCACTCTATCGTACAAAATAGACTAATTATTAGTCTATGCTAACGATAAACGAACTTTCGGAGCGCCGTTTCACTGACCACGACTCTATGCAGTAGCATTAAACGTACCGATACAATGGCAAGTCTCATTCGTCAGTTTTTTGTCAACATGGAGTGGCCCCCTGGCCCAGTTCCTTTAGATTCTCTAGCTCGGGACTAAATTGCAAGTAAGCATGCGCTTGATTGAGGGCCGACAGTTGAAGAGATAGCCATCTCTGAAGATCCAGGCGGTAGGGCTGCAACACACAAGTTGCAGGTGTTATAGTCAAGGAAATAATTAATAAGAATAATTATAAGAATAGTAAATGTAACGTCAATAATTTAATTCAAAACTATTAAAAATCTACAATTGAGTGCAGGCTAAACAGTGCCCCAACAGGTCTATGTCCAGCAGTGGACGATTGTTGGCTCATTATAAGAAAATGAGATGTATACCTAGTACCTACATAAGAATATATTATTACACTTTTTACTTGGATTTAATAAGCAAACTTGTCAACCTTTACTAACAAATAGAGTAAGACAGTAATTTCATAGCATTACTTATTTTATCGACTATTAACTACGACATAAGTACAAATATTATTGAGTTCCGTTATACTTAACTCCACGTCCATTCAACTACATCCCTGCTCAGCCAAGACGTATACTTTCGCAATTTTCCGTTAATTTAAATGTTGGTTTTAGATTTCTTCGCAAGTTATTAGTGTCCGATGTCTGCAACGTGTACTGTCAACAGCTTTCTTGTGCGTTTCTTGATTAAAATCACTGCTATCTCTCGTGTATGTTTTCTTGATGACTTCAGAATTTACACGTAATAATTCACCATCACGATCGTAAGTTATTTCTGGATCTTTAACAAGAAACAACGCATCGTCTTCGTTTGGTAGAAACTCTTTACTTTAATAACTGGTTACATTGATAAAATTTACACTTAAATTGACGTTGAATATAGCTACTAAAATACCTACCTTTATCACCCTCGTCCTTTCTATGAATATCAATTTTTAAAAGCAACACCTTGTTCATCACTCATGAATTATGAAAAACAAGAATGTCGGTTTTACAAGCAACAAATCAAAGTGTGAATATGAACATCGATCCATAAAAAATCGCATAACTTTAGATCATAAAGTCGTTTTGCATTTTATGACGGTTTATTGGATGATTTGTTTTAAAAATGCTTACCGCAATCAATAAAATTTCTAGAAGGTTCTTAAATTATACTGCTTTCCAAATTTAGGCACAAGTTGATCAAATCTTTGACATAAATAAATAAAACAAAGATGTAAAGTGTCCAAACACGATAATTTGATAGTCATAAGACCCATACGAGTCAATTGAAATAACATAAAGCGTGAGTTCCACCGCCACGATATGGAACATCACAAATTACGTACATGTAACCGTCAGAGCAAGTGACCCCCGCTGGGAGTCGCTCACCAAACGACGAGCAAATTTCACGCCTGCATTACTTTTGAAGGCCCAATAAAATTATTAATACCTACCTCCTTATCCAAAATTATAATGTCCTTTGAGTTGAAGATTTGAAGAAGTAACATTCCTTTCACTCATTTTGTCGACATTCATACGAAGATGAGTTTTTAATTATAACTCGACCCTAATTCAGGACAGACTGAATAATTTGACGTCAAGTATCATCTCTGAGATAGTGGTGGACGGATAGATATTGGGTCCTTGAATCTTTCTGTATGGTGTCAATGAAGTTTTTCCTGCAAAAGTACAATAAATTAATACTTAGGTAAGTTTACCATTGTACTTGTTATTCTATGGTACTTACCTACACAATTAGATAAAAGTACCCTACCGGCGTATGTCACATGACATAGCAAAGGGAAGCAGTTTCAGTTTATTTCGCATTGACTTCATCATCTCGAGTTGCATGTGTGTCGGTATTATTTAAAATTACTTCCGTAATTATTTACGCCTTCCCACATCCCGCATCAAGATTACATCTTTACTGCAACGCCATCTGCCGAACGAGTTGTGAGATATATTATATTATGATTCTCGTAAAATATTGAATGCTCAGATGAACTTTCGTTGTGAGTATTGTCGTATAGGACTCCCTTATAATAAAGGTAATATAGATTGAGATAGAGTACCATAGTTAAATTAGGTAATACTAAATAATCATAAATATTCCCGCAAGAGTTAGAAAAGGATGGTACTTACTATGTCCCAGCGTTAGGTACCTATTGCTTATTGAAAAAATATGCAGCTTTTTCACCAGTATACTCGTAAGTAATATTAGTACGGTCCTTGGAATAACCTAACTTTGTAGCTAATTCTAGATTATATTCCTACCTAAATACTTAGTTCATTTTAAACTGTGCTTGGTAATAAATATTGAATAATCACCGAAACCAGAAGCTTCGAAAATATATTGATGGCTACCATATTTTCGATACCAATCTTGAAAGCAGACAGAAATAAAATACTGATATTGATTTACATTTGAACCGATCAATGAATGAGCTGTTTGTTTTGATACATCCAGTCAGATTACGTTTAATTATGTAAATGCATGGGAGCACATTGATTGAGAGCACCTTTGTTCATGATAGCATGGATCGATGGAGTGACAAAGATTATTGGAAATAAGTATATATCAACTGAAATTACCGGATTGGATTTTGTATTTTTTCCTAAGTAATGATTATGTAATGTATTGATGTATTAGTATCTAACCATAGCTCTTTAAAAAAATCTAACCTAAATCCTTTCAATATAATGTAGTGCGTTTTACATAAAATAAACATATCTGAATGTTAGTAACAAACTACGTAGTCACTTCTGCATTGATAAATAAATACATTATTTATTGATCCTACAGTTAGGTCAATGAACTGATGAAATAAAATATCCTAATCATCAAGAGCCGTCAAAAAATTTATGAGCCGTCAAAAAATTTATATAAACAAACAAAAAACCCGACTGCACGCTAAAAAGATGAAAACAAGCCCCAATGTTAATGGAAAGTATCGCAGGCGGGGACCAGCAGAGGGTAAATGGTGACATTTAGCTGAATGTTACTTAGATAGGTAGACCTTGTGTGGCGGTACAGTTGGTGAAGTTGGTCCCCGCCTGCGATACTTTTCATTAACATTGGGGCTTGTTTTCATCTTTTTAGCGTGCATTCGTGTTTTTTGTTTGTTTATAATTATATTTTTTTATTTGTAATTTTTGCAGGACCAACTTGACCGCCACACAAGGTCTACCTATCTAAGTAACATTCAGCTAAATGGTGAACCCTCTGCTGGTCTTGTTTTCATATTTTTTGCGTGCAGTCGGGTTTTTTGTTTGTTTATAATGAAAAAAAAATTCTTACAAAAAAATAGAGTAAGTAAGCCACAATTATGTATACCTACCTAAATTTAAGTAATTATTGAATTTTATAGGCTAGCTCGCACTGAAATATTAATAATACTTAATATATATTATTTATCTATCAAAATACCACTTATGAGGTGATACCTACGTTTACATTTGATTTCATATTTGGTGCAGGCCAGAGCTTTAGTCATGAAAACCTTTTCTCACGAAGCTAGCAAACACGTGAGGTAGAACCTTAATAAAGATGCTTAACTGTGCAATAAAACTTTTAATAAAACACGACTGTACACTTTAATAAAATTCTCAAATTAAAACCGACGACCGGATAGCGCAGGAGTTAAAATCTGACTGTTGTACCGAGAGTACCGGGTTCAATTCCCAGCCAGAGAATGCGTAAGCGTACCGACAGCTATAGCATCTTGGTTTTATTAAAAAAACTTATAGGTAAGTATTATGTTTTTTGCTTAAAATAATTTACTCTGAGATCAGGTTTTCAACATTTTTAACCCACCATAAACTTACCTGTGCCTTAGTAAATTCCACTAAGAACTTCCATATAACATGGTTATTGATTATTTGGCAGATATAATGACTGGTTCATATGGCTAAATGACTTTATCGTGCAAAATTTAAATTTGCCTGTTTATGAAGTATGTTTATGGGAGAGCTCAATCGCGTTTTATTTATAAAATTGTAAAGCTAAGTTGTATTGAAGATATTCATCTAACTTTCACAAAATGCACCTACCTAGGTACATTTATTGGAGTCAAAATGCTCAACGGTGTATTAAATACCGCAATCATCGTTGGAATAAGGCTTAAAAGCGAAATTTACAACCTATAAATGCTGGTTCGAAGAGAGTTTATTCACAAATGGCATAAAAAGTAATTGCCCTAGCAAAGAATTGAAGCCAGTGTAAACTGGACGGTTCTATGTTGTACCATTAGTGCATTATTACTGTTCAGTTTGTATAGATTTTGCTTCTAAGTGAACAGCTCAAGTTAGATTGGTCCCTTATACTCGTACTTACTGGTAGTAATTGCGACAATGTATGTAAGTGTCCTCTTTCCATACATTCTTGTAGTCTAAGTATATACAGAAGAGAGTAGCCAGTATATATGTCGCAAGCATCTGGTTTAATCTTCTGTTTGATTGAACCGCTAGCCCGTTCATTGGATGACGCTATTCAGTTGTATGACTAGGCCGAACGTTGATTGTACAAGCGTCACAAAACGTCCAACTAGTTAGCGGACTTAAAATCAGTCAGGTGGTGAATAAAACAAATATGGCGTCTAACAGCGAACAGCTGACACAAAAAGCACTTGTATTGTTATTTTTTGCAAATAAATTAGCTTTAAAGTGCGTTATTTATGTTAAAATAGTGTGACAACATGGATTTACCTATTATTACACCGCCGGCGGATAGTTTCAAAGAAAAAAATGTGCTGAAACTGGATAATTATGAACAACAATATCAAGGTACGTTTATTGTTATTGTTTAGTTAATTTGTGAGATGAGAGCTTTGTAACATAGTCTTTTTGTTGACTCTTGTCTGGTCATGTTCATCCTAACCAGACATTATAAAGTTGCTATACCATCCCATTTAACGACTTCGCTGAATAACGTTCAGTCAAGACGTTGGACGTTAGAGTCAACCACTTGACGAGTTGTTCTTTAGTCATTCAACTGAGTAGCGTCATCCAATCAACGGGCTAGCGGTTCAATCAAACAGGAGATTAAACCAGATGTCTGCGACATATACAACCCGCTCGCTAGTTATACACAACCCGCTAAAATTATATTCTTGGGGCGTTTGTGCGTGTTTTGAAACTATACAAGGCCAGAACGCAGAGGGTGGGACTGCTCACGTATAGTTTCAAATTAAAATGGTGCCATGATTTACTTGAAAGTATACAAGGCCATTACGCACTAATCGTGTATATTTTCAAGTAAGTTGGGCCAAAATTATGCCTTGAAAATATACTGCAGCAGTTACCACTGCGTACTAATCGTGTATATTTTCAAGTGCGAAGCGGCAATGCGAGCACTTGAAACTATACGTGATTAGTTACCAGGTAGTAGGTTTTTATATTTAATACCCATAGAAAGATAGGGTAGGCTCCCCAAAACTTGATGAAAAATATGTCTATAATAGGTCTATAGGGTCTTACACTCACGAGCTAGTAATAAGTCCTAGTTGCAAAATGTCAACACCAAATGATCCCAATTTTTTATAATTTGATCAAAATTTACGTTTTAGTAGGTTATGATAATATTTTGATGCGATGTTAATTGTACTTTAATATTGCCGACGGCGTCATTAAGCTAGTCTTTTCCGTTAATGGTACCGATTCCCGAGTTAAGGAGATCATTTCCAGTACCGAGATTTGGCCGAGATGATGTAATTTCGAGTGAAATTGAAAAAATGGTATTCTGGCGATCTCGCGTAAAACGTCAAACGTCAAAATTTCTATGAGTTTGACGTTAAATTTGAGATTTGAAGCGGACATATTAAGGGAGAGTTTAAACAGAGATATATCTTGGGTTATGAGTATTTTAAACATAAACAATAAATGATTTCTATTCTATTCTTCTATTCTAAACATAATAATACTTTATTTCAATTTCTGCATACAAAAACAAAGCCCACTCTGGGTGTAGATAATGTACTTGCAGTACATGTTCGAATGTAATGATAATTTATCCCCGAACATCCGGAATTGAGCTCCAGGAGCTATCATCTCTGGAACTTTTTGATTTCTCGTGAGTGTAGTAGGTATTACTCTTAATTCATAAATAATAACATATTAGTATTCTTACTTGCAGGTATGATTGCTATAAATATCAATAAATCAATCAAATTAGAACTAGTTCATCTTTATTTATTAACATTCTATAGGTATGACAGGCAGAACAAGTAAATTGTAGTCATGTACACTTACCGCAATAGTTAAGTAAATCAGAATCAGCATGTAGGTATAAATTATATGCGACAAGTACGCCAATCAAGCAATGTGCGTAATAGCAATGTATATTTTCAATAACGATTCAGTAAATCCCAACTTGAAAGTATACGCGATTAGTACGCACAAATCGTGTATATTTTCAAGTAAAATATTATTATTTTTAACTTGAAACTATACAGTGCTAGTACACTATGGGTGCGTTCTGGCCTTGTATAGTTTCAAAACACGCGGCGTTTGTACAAACTACTGGAGCCCTTTTGTTAATTTAAACAATATAACGTGTACATAACTATGGATTACTCCACTTTTTGTGTAGTATTAGTAACAATCTCACTCATGCTAGGTTAATAGTAAGTAAATAACTAATATCTAATATACGTAACGTTAAATTAATTCAACCAATGAACTATTCGTTTTTAATTGCATAGGAACATTTTATTTGACCTTCGCTGGTAGTTAGGTACAGTATGTATCCTATATTTGCTTAAACTAGTAGCCAAACCGTATGTCTATGTCGTATCGTTTGTGCACATAATATTACCAATTATAATCATTCTGAAAAAACCAGTAGTATAATACCGTGTAGTGTAAAAGGCCCTTAAGTAAAACTTTTACCCCGAGATTGCGCAATTAGTCTCCACAAGACGTAAAATTCTCCGAAATTGACAATATTAATCTCGTTTAACTTAATTGATTGCATTACGGTACTCTGCATTGATAAAGCACTATCAAAAGGAGCCGAAGTTGTAAAATTTATGTAATTAGGCATGTACTTAATAAAATACTTTTATAGCTAGTAAGAGCAACAATACCAAATGGAAATGATATTGTTAAGAGGAAAGATTTGTGTCTATAGTCTATACGTATGTCTGTGCGCAGGGTGATTGATGTATTAACTAAATCGATGTATTCAGCGTTTCAGATTCTATTTTATAGGTACTACTGCTAGTGCACTTACGATTTCACATCCACATTCGAATCAGTTAGTAAAAGTCATTTAGAACTAATTGCTAGGCGTCTAAAAGAATCTTGGGCTCGATAATAAACTTGATCTAGATCACAGTGTTAATTAAAACCTAGAGATAAACACTGTAATTTCTCCATCCGTCAGTATTGCCGGTAAAGTGTCCCACTAGATTACAGTTTGACCAGTAATCATTGGATTCTATTCTTGGCGCTGTTAGATAAAGTACCTAGACTACCTAGCATGAATAACTTAACTGAGGGTAGAAACCATCGACAAATTATGAGAAAGTTTTGTGCTGCTGAATTGATTTTGATGGAAGTAACAAGCCATTGGCTGGCATATCGCCCCTGGATGTCAGCAGGGCTAAGGCAAGTTCCTCAGAGGGGTTCAAAATGGACGCCGCATATATATCCCATGCACGGCCTCATTCGATATGACATTTGTGTTGAAATGTGTCGATCCACCGAACACAATGAAAAAATTAACTGAAACTATGAAGTTTTTTTTGCAATAAGCATGTATGGTAGTATTAGGACTTTTTGAAAAAAGCTTAATATTTTTCAGTTTACTTTAACCTATAAGCTTTTGTTATTACTAGTAGTACTATAACTTTGTACCTTATGAGTCCCTTCTAAAACTAAAAATACACTGTACCTCTACCACAGAATAATAACTATTACCAGCACCTATTTGATCATCTAATTGAAGGGGTTTCACTCTTATGTTATTTCCGTGAATTTATTATTTAGTCTTAAAAGTGTAATTAGTCTACATAAATGTTTCCCATCTTGCCGAGGATTTCCCGTCATTACACAATATGCTTCAAGAAATGACGGAGTTATGGCAATTTATTGCTTGCAAACATTATTTTATTTACTAAAAATAGCAAATAAATAAATATGCTTTTCATAATACAAACTATAAAAATTCATGACTACAGCTCTATTTTACAAAGTGTCAATAAACTGAAATTCATATTTTTTTATTAGGCTTAGTAGGTTATGCTTATATGTATAAAATGTATATTCTAAGTGGAGACTTCTAATGCCTTTGTTTAATTTATTATTTAGTCTATACATTTTAACTATTGTGATAAAATGTTGGCCATCTGTAAAACCAACACTTTACCTGATAGCATAGTGAATTACTGAAACCATGGACTCCGAAACTCCAAACAGTTCTTATTCGTGCGAACTACGAGTGAAGTTTAAACCAAGGGATATTTTCCATGGCCGCCACTGTACAATCATGGTATGGTCCTTAGGCCAAGTTCACAACTCAACTCTCGGCCTATACTGTACAAGCTAATCAAGATCAGTTATTAACTATTAACCAGCGGTGGATTATCGTTCTCATTTTCTCTCCATTTACATATACAGGGTGTTGCAAAAAGGGTATATCAAGCCGAAACCAGCATATGCAGCATGTTATATCTAAGCCCGGGAAAGAAGTCACAATCTCAAAATACGTTACCGTTTTTGAGTAATTAACGTCCAAAGTTTTACTCGAAAACTGGGTACCAACAACCCTATCGTGACACAGTGACCTACATATCAACGAGTGTCAACGACCTTATAAAATCACGTACCTATGGAAACCGATCCGTTCATTTTTAAATATTTTATTCTTTAAGCCCGCGCTACACTCGCGCCGCGAAAGCGTAAAATGCGAGTTCACGCCGGTATTTATTTTTACTTGTCTCTAATATTACGTAAATAATAGACAGTGAAAAAAAATACTTAGTAAAACTATTTCTGTTTATTTAATTGGGTTATGAAATCCGACGAAATAAAAATGCCGGAAACGGGAACGGGTCTTCGACTTACTAGTTACTGGCAACATCGTAGTTAGTTTATTTTCTCTATTGGCAACAAGGCAACAATATGGCAACGGGTGGAAAAATTGCTTTCTGCTTTTTTATGTTTACTAAATAATATTACTAGTAACTAATTTGGAAGTTCATAGGAATAATTATAATCGAGATTCAGTGCGGATTTAAACATTAGCATAATTAAACCGAAACACTTGGAACACAAGTCTGACCGATTTAACCTTTTTCTCGTGGTTCAAGTGTTTTGTTGTTTTTCGTGTTAAGTATTACTTCAAAACAGTTAGTATTGTGAAAGTGGAATGTGATTAATGTGATTATTTGAGGCTGCGGTGGTTCATCAGATGTCTGTGAAGAGTTGAAGATGTAGTGTTGTGTTTGTTGTGGAAAAGGATTGTTGTGAAAATGGATTGAACTTTGGAATTAACTAGGTATGTTTTTCTTTGATTGTATCCCAAGAATGTTCTTATTGCAATGTTTCAAAACTAGGGAGGTATAACGTACAAATTCCAAACATACTCTTGTGTTTCTAATCAGTAATATTTCTAATTTGCGGCCTCCGATTTATCATATGTTTTTGAGGTTATGTTTTTGTTTACAATAAACACGTCAGCTTTTGACGTAATGATATTAGAACGTAGGGTTGCCAAAAACGATACAGACTAAAATATGGATTAAATTTTGTATGGGACGATAAAAATGTCGTGCGCCCGATTCCAACATCGAAAACGTTATCTCCGGGATAAGTTGTGTGGACCCTTTTCGGCTTAATATACCAATTTTGCAACACCCTGTATATAGCGGCAATATGTTTATGATTATCGCGGCGAGTCTAGGGTCTAGACTTTTAGACGATAATGTTCGCACGATATGTATTTGAGATGCTACTTTCATTGGGAGGCGTTACTAGTAAAGCTCAATGCAAGGGTTATTGTATACATGTTGTGTTACTTTGTACGATCTGAGTTTTTTTTCAGTTCGTCATAACAAAATATAGGTATTTTACCCACATTCAATTCTCTAATGATCGTTTTATTTTAATAATCTTTTATTATAGTTTAAAGTTCACACACCAAAGAAAATCAGAATGAACATTATCCAAATGAATTCGATCTAGTAACACTAACTAACTTTCATGTGTAGCCTCTTTTTATTTACAAACCTAATCCAGAATAGCACTGCGTGGAACAGAATACTCCCCTGCAAAACTACTTCTAATGAACATGGGCAATTTAAGAAACACACAACCAGCTAAGCACATAGTAGGCTTTTGCTAAGCCAACTGGTGGTAACACTTTCAACAACTTATGCCTAATTGAACACTGTAAATCTTCTCTTAATTTGTCTTCGAGATGTTCAAGATACACTCCTAGCTGTGTGGCTGTTGGGGGCCTAATATGTTGCAAGTTGCAGTTGACATGCTTGATTTTTTTTGCACCGATTAAGTACATTAACATTTCAAAAAAAAAACACGCACTCACGCCTTGTACTAATGTACTCCCTTGCGGGGTAGGCAGAGGTGCATTGCTGCACCCACTTTTCGCCAGAGTGTTATGTTAGTCCCAATGTAATAGGGGGCGGGCCTATTGCCATTTTACGGGCACATCCAAGACCCGAGAACAAATATCTGTGTTTAAACAAATATCTGCCCCAGCCGGGAATCGAACCCGGGACCATCGGCTCAGTAGTCAGGTCACTAACCACTACGCCATTCGGTCGTCTCATTTCAAAAAAGGTATATTATTATTAATTTCGCATATAAAAAGTTCTTTTGTGTCAGATGGTGATTTCACTCCGTTACTGGATAAAGAAAACTAATATTGATATGTGCAAAAGTCAGAAAGAAACTATTAATTTGTACCATGGTATTTTAGATCCGTTTATACTTCAGGGTGTACAATAGGTGTTCAGGTACCTAGTTTTCAGTATCGATGCATATAAATATAACATAAATTAACTGCAAACGAGACGAACTAGTTATCACGTCATTATCTCTGAAAATATTCTACAGCTCGTTTAATTTATAGTTCATACTAACTAGTAATACAGCTTAATTACAGGTACTGTAAAGAAATCTATAAGCTAATTACAGCTTGACCCCAAGTAATGGCTGTATTTTATTACTGTCTGACATAGTTGACCTTAGATCATTATTCATAATCTTAAACATATTCTGACTTAGTACGGACAATTTCTAACTATCGATAATTGAATGAATAATTGTACTTTTCATGAGTTATTTGGAAGCGAAAAACGTTATTCTGACTGGATAATCTTTTCACAAAGGTGACAAACCCTATTAATGCCTAGTGTTTATCACCTTTACTCTTGGAAGAAGAACGATTCTTTACCAGTTGCAGAAAGAAGCATTAAATCTATATCTGTCCGTATACTGTCAAGGTTAGGCAGCAAGAGATTTAATGCCGACATTAATATTATTATTATAAATTCTTTATTGCGCATAAAAAACATAGTAGGTACAGGCGAACTTAATGCTAGTAGCATTCTCTACGAGTTAGCTTAAAGTTAATTTCTGCAACTCATTGAAACACTGTCTATTAAATAAACGCAACACAGCAGCTCTCGGCATCTTAGCGCCCCGGACCGGTAGCGATACTTTCTGTGAACTTTCCATCCCCAGCCGCTATAAATAATAATGTTCACATGACCATGTGCCCGCTTGTATTTAAATAAATAGGTAGAGCCGCTTTCCAGCCTCGAGGCGCCGGCGAGAACCTACTTGGAATCACCCTGTATGTTAGGTTTACCGTGAATAGGTCAATTTGAGAACTTTTTCTAAAATTGCTTACTGTCTATATAGATTAACTGTCTATAAACGAAAAAAAAAAACATTTCGCCATTATCGTTGTGACATATGAGTTAAGTACATTTTGTGTATTTTCATAGATTAGAGATTTAGTTTATCGATTTGGCTTGACATGCGCTAGAGTTTAGTTCCGAGATTCACGAGCGATTCCAATATGTTAATTTCTGAATAATTAAGGCACTGCACAATCCTTCGAGCAATATGCTGGTGTTTTATTGAAATTCTACTTGTCCTGTGTCTTACCTATAAATAAATGAATAACCTACATTATGTTGAAAAAAAAATCTTATCAGAAATCACCAATTTTCAATTTGAGGCTGATGCGAAAGTTTCGCTCAACTACAGGCAGGGGGCGCGGCCGAGTCGTCTCGCGGGAATAAATGAACACTGTCAATAAAGACAAATAACTTGATTCAATCCAAGTGATTTTAATTAAGAAATAACACAAATGCCCAGTTTTGTTATTTTTATTTACTTTTATGATTCCTAGCTGATCATGAAGGGATTGTAAATTACCTATATACTAACTTTTTTTAAACAGAAGATGAATCAACTACTTAATAAAGTCAGAGCAATAGATAAATACTCTCATTTTTGGGACATGTCATTTTATGAGCAGACAGATAAGTTAGTCGACGGACAGAGTGTCTGTACCTATCGCACTTATTATAGGTACAAAAAAGGGTAAAAAAAATACTGCAAATATGTGTTTTGTAAACTGTTCGAGATAAATCACCAATGCTTTCAAATTTTATACCTACTTTAAATAAAAAAATCCTTGTCGACCGATTGATGTGAGTAATAAAGTATTTTAGACATAATTCATGTTGAAGTCATATTATTAATTAGTACTTGAATGTAAACAAAATTTACAAACAAGCTCGTGATCCGATATAACTTCAATATCAGTTCTAACCATGATCAGATGGTCCTCGCTAGCTTTCACCAAGAACCAATACAAAATGGCAAATCATTTCGTTTGTCACAGATTTATCGACACTTTAATAGTTATTTCTGCTTCTTTAATGGATTATGTCGTCCAGATATAGATGATATCTGTGTCCACACAAGAATTATTTCTTTAATTTACTGTTTATGTATCTAGTAGCAACAAAAATTAATTCAGTAATTATCATGTGGAATTTTCGAATATGAACGAGAAATTAGCATCGATTGATTTTTCAAATCAAGTTATTTAATTAGTTATTTTATCAAAATGTTAGAGTTAATGGATAATAACATCCATCATTTTTATTGCTTTTCAAAGTATCTTGTAAATTTGGAAATAATTTTATAAATATATATGTCGCAGGCAACTGGTTTAATCTCCTGTTTGATTGAACCACTAGCCCGTTCATTGGATGGCGCTATTCAGTTGTATGACTAAAGGACAACTCGTCAAGTCGTTGATTGTAACGTTCGACGTCTTGACTGAACGTCATTCAGCGAAGTCGTTGAATGGGATATAGTATAGCAACTTTGTAATGTCTGGTTAGGGTGAACATGACCAGACAAGAGTTAACAAAAAGACTATGTTACAAAGCTCTTATCTCACAAATTAACTAAACAATAACAATAAACGTACCTTCATATTGTTGTTTATAATTATCCAGTTTCGCCACTTTTTTTCTTTGAAACTATCCGCCCGCGGCGTAATAATAGGTAAATCCATGTTGTCACACTATTTTAACACAAATAACGCACTTTAAAGCTAATTTATTTGCAAAAAAAACTAACAATATAGGTGCTTTTTGTGTCAGCTGTTACCTGTTAGACGCCATATTTGTTTTATTCACCACCTGACTGATTTTAAGTCAGCTAACTAGTTGGACGTTTTGTGACGCTTGTACAATCAACGTTCGGCCTAGTCATACAACTGAACAGCGCCATCCAATGAACGGGCTAGTGGTTCAATCAAACAGGAGATTAAACCAGTTGCCTGCGACATATATATTTCAAATAACCAGAAATAGGTATACGTGTCCAAAGACGCTACTTATTTTAATAATTACCAACCAAGCCTGTATTTTCTTACCTTTTCGACTAAACAGGTGTTATACAATGACTCATATTAAACCATTTTGCATACCACCAGTATCGCAACTCGTATTGCCACTGCAGCAGACGAGCTTTAGCTCAAGAAAAAACGCGTAAAAAAGCTCGCAAACGCACAGTAAGCACGAAAGCTCAATTAAATTGAAATCATGTGTTTGTAAGCTCCGGATGTTGTGATACTGTGGCGAGTATCTTAAAATCTCATTGAATGCAAGTTTCCACCTTTCGGCATCCTACGAAACGGACGCATCGCATTAAGTATTATTTGTTTAGAAATTCATACAAGTGCATCCATTTCATCGGCATTGATTGTAAGTAGTATGTAAGTGTGACGATGATATTATTATACATATAAAATATCATTTTAGTTAAGTATAGTATGTATAAGGTTTATGTATAGTATATATATGTAACTTATAGGTATATATTTATTATACATGTATTATATACAAGTAAGTATATTCTAGTGTTTATAGGTATTTTAACAAAATTATCTTTCCCCTCAGTCTTGCGCACTACCTATAACTTTCTCCACAACACCCAAGGTTAGCTGGAAGAGAATGCTATTAGCATTAAGTTCGCCTATGTACCTACATAAATTTATTATTGTGAAATAAAGTATTTAATAATAATTGCCGGCGCCGTTTCTCCGTACATTGACAATCCGTTTGGGTCGATAAGTACGATACCGATAGATGGACGCTTACCTTTATGTGGAGTTTACACAATACCTAAGAGTATGCGTATAGCAATTTTCAGAACCATTCCAGCATAGTAAGTACACATACACAGTGGTAACAAGAAAATAATATAATATCATAGAAAGTAGAAAGAATTCGACCTTTCAATTTATCTTCATTAAACTCAGAGGCGATACGACATAAGAATGTGATTATAAAGTGAATTACTCTTTTCACATTTGAGTGTACTCGTATCTATCTAACGAAAAGCTTATTCACCTTGCAGCCAATCACAGTGCTGTACATTGTACTTAAATTCTGTGTAAGTTGAGGCTCTTAGTGATTAAACCGGCGAAATGGAAAGGTAAGTGCATGCTTATCAAAGTCATTTGACAATAGTGATGTGTTTAATTTCATTTCTACAGTTTTTTTTTTGCTGTTGCCTGGTAGAGAATGGCTTATTCTCGCCCATCTCCCCAATGTTTTTGACCAGCCTAACCTCATGTCTCTCACAATCTACCTTCATTCCCAACACCGCTGCGGTAGAAACAATACATCAATCAAGTGAGAGTCACATGCACGTTAGATGCATCCACTCTTACGCAACTGCAGTGTGACCACAGTGTAATCGGTGCACAGTGGAGAAAATTATTGCTAAACCCATGGAACATACATAATAATCAAGAATACTATAATCAAACTTCTGTACGAAAATCAAATTACCAAAATGTGTGACTAAAAGGGTGTGGAGAGAAATAATTATGTTAAATATTATGCTAAATATATTTAGGTATATAGCATAATGTTGGTGAATGCAATTATTCCTGCTGAATTTCCATTGGCCGTGGCGCTGTTTTTACTCACTATCACTTTACCTATTCTATTTCATCATCATCATCATCAGCCAATAATCATCCACTGCTGGACATAGGCCTCTCCCAAGGAGCGCCACAACACTCGGTCCTCAGCCTTCCTCATCCAACCGCTACCCGCCTAAGGTCGTCAGTCCAGCGGGCAGGAGGGCGTCCCACGCCTATAATTCTATTTACTGTGCCATAATTATTCACATATCCGTTGCCTTACTTACATTATCTTGGGGAGCTTTTCTACGAACACAATGCAGATGTATAACGCAGGATAGCGCCCGAAAAGTTTGTGATAGTATCATATGAATAATAAGCTAGAGAGATATGAGATAGATCTTCATTCGATTCGCCGGTTGTAGCTGAAAAAAGAAGACAACGACAGTAAAGTTGACGCACTGCTTTTTGGTAAACGACCACCTTTCGGCATCGTATGCATCGCGTTCAGTATATTTTTAAAAAAAATCCACAAGTACCTGGGTACTCTTTATCGGCATTGGCAACGCCGTTTCTCCATACATTTATGAAAATCCGTTTGGTCCGATACGTACGATATGTGGCCTCTTATCTTAATTTTTGACTGATGACGATCGATCGACGACTTTGTGTGCACTTTGTAGAGATTTGCTCATAGGTACGTGTTTAATCAATAATAGCAGAAGGAAAAATACATGCACACTACATTGTACTAAAGGTTATGCTAAAAGTAATATTATTATAGTTACAAAAACAGCTGATAACTTTACTTATGCAACATTTAGGGCGACTTGCATAACAAAGTTAAATAAAATTAAATAGTTTGTCTCTTGCTCTGACATTATACTGTCAGAGCAAGAGGTCATAGATTTAATTTTGATTAACTTTGTTATGCAAGACGCCCTTTATATTTTAGGCAGTAACTGCATTAATCAGCTTCCATAAATAATAATAAATTAATCACAACACATCGAAAACATCAATACAGCTTAAATCGTTTTCTTTATGCGCTGGCGGCGGCGCCAACTATGGATTTGATTAAAATTGGATCAACGCGTTATGAGAAGTCATAAATTATTATAGCTTTCAGCATTACACTGCAATAAAATAAGCCAAAATTTAAAATATTCTTTATTATAACAAAATGATGGATGCTATATTTATACCGTGAAAAAAAAGAATCGTGTATGCAATATATCCCTCTTTTAATTCTCTTTATTAAATCCATGTCAGATAATTAAAATTTCAAAAAACTTCTCAAGTTTATTAAACTGTTGAACTCAAAACATTGTTAGAGACTTTGACATAAAACTTGACTTTGTTTGGCTTTGTTTATAAAACCAGCCATCTCTTTTATATTGCGGTACCTAATACCTATTATACCTCGGATATACTCGTGATAGGGGTAGGACCCTAGCAATAACATAACAAATAGTATACATATTTTATTTAATACAGTGTGCATGTCTACTAGTAAGTTTAGAGAAAATCAGGGCAGTAGGCTACTAAAATGAAGCTATCAATGTAAACATTAAACTTAAGTACTTATTACTTACTAAAATATGTTTAAAGCACCGGCAAATACAAATACTTAAACTAAATACTAAATAGATTTCTGCTTTATGTAAGGCTAAAACTTTTACCGTGGCAGATCAGGATGGTGAAATATACAATACAGATGAAACCAAAATGTTTAAAATATGACAATAATGACTTTTCATATTATTTGTATGTGTTGTAAAGTTATCTGCTTCAAATCCTAACTATCCTAATCCTAATCCTAACTAATATTATAAATGCGAAAGTAACTGTGTCTGTCTGTCTGTCTGTCTGTCTGTCTGTTACTCTTTCACGCCAAAACTACTGAACGGATTTGAATGAAATTTGGTATACATACGGTCTAGACCCTGGGAAAGAACATAGGCTACTTTTTATCCCGGAATTCCCACGGGAAAACTTTTTAAGGCGAAGCGAAGCGCGCGGGAACAGCTAGTAAAAAATAAAAAGTGTATTTGGTAGCCCTGCAAATGGTACCTAGGTAAGTACTTGGTGCCTACATTTGTTTATGTGTCTGCGATGAGAAAGCGCTGATAGGCAGTCGGTAGTAGGCAGGATCACTCATAAATCTAGACTTTGATTAGTGCCTAGCTACATCACTGAGATTCGGTTTTCGGTTCCGATATTGGCACAGTAGATACGATTACTTTTTATTTAACTTAAATATAAATTTAACGCAAAATATAATGCTACTGCTGTTAACACATTCGATAAAGTAAAAAAAATCTATTTCATACTACATATATTATTGTTTTACACCTTAAAATGTCCCGATTAAGCAGAACTTACGAATTGTTGCAGAGCTTAAAGGACTTAGGCAGATTTACCCAAGTAAGAAACCGAACCTTAATCCGTCATAGAAGTACGAATGCATGTACTAATTATATACTATGTATACTAATTATATTAATATCTAGTAACATTTAGCAGGGATTGGTTAATCAAATACGTCATCTCCATATTAAATTATTGACATATGTGTCTAAAGTCAATCAGTAATCCCTGTTTATGCTCTAACATGGCTCTAACACACTATGGTGAAATTGGCACTTAACATTTGCGGCGTTTAAGTTTTACTCAGTAACGGTTTGGTTCGGTTTCCCGGCCTAATCTCTGCCGACTCTACTTCGCACTGTGAGGTAGTCAAACGGTAAACGCCCTGTGCAGAAAGCTGTAAATATGATCCACAAGCATCGACACCCCGGCCCTCGCGGCGGTCAGCCCGTTTTTATGGACCTTCCTATCGATTGGGCACTTGAATTGTAGAAGTTTATTTTGCTAGGAAATTAAATTGAAATCACTTGTTTGTGTGAATGTACGTGTGTACAGGAATACACGGTTGAAAATATCTAACTACAACGATATATTTTATTCGTTATGATTGTATTGTATACTTCGACGCTATATGGATATTTTATATGGCTAAAACTATGGTAGGTAATTTTCGGTTCTATTTTCAAAAGTTAAACTATACTAAGTATAAACTTAGGTAACTCTTAATACTCTTACAGCTGAAAATATTAATAAAAATGTATTACTTTCGCACCTATATTTTTATCCGCAAAATATTTCTTAGATAAATAAGTTTCTTTCTCTTCAAATTCCATCATAACAAATAAAAATCCGGGATCTGAAATACCTACCTACGGAAAATACGATAGCTTTGTAGAATAGGCGACTTCAATACGATACGAAGAAACCATTTACTTGCACATCGGAGTCCAAGAAGGCAAGAAGTAAATAAAAAGGCCGTGGCCAGTGGCCAAGTTCCAATTGAACTCGATAGCAATCAATCTCTTTTTTCCATCAATTGACATGTTTGACAATCACTTCCACACTTTATTAACCTTTTTCCACACTATCTTCTCATTAAGTTGAGAAGTTATTTCAATAAATCGCTTTCAGAAATGGTAATTGTATTTATTTTCGCTGCCTATTAAATTTATGCGGTTTGAGGGATTAACTGAAATGATTGGGACAAGGGGAATGTTATATGTACCTATACATACATTTATTATGCTCACGACTGTAATCACCGGAGGAATACACATAGGTGACTCGCAAACGAGTAACTAGCTTTTCGTTCTTCCTTTCCGTTACGTGGTTATTTACATCATCATCAACCAATAATCCTCCACAATGGTTTACAAAATTTTCCCCATAAGGAAAAACTTAAGACATTTTCCTCCGCTTTCCTATTTCTAGATGGTTGCTTCCCTGTCTCAGGCCATCACTGCTGCTGATCAGAATGTGCCCAACATAATATAAAAATACCTTATTAAAACCTTTTCAGAAACTATACGTTGTAGCCTTAACACAAACATGCGTTTTCTCTCCGTTGCTGGGCGCTATAACAATGGCAACAGGTTACTCAGCGCCGTATATAGAAAACAATTTACTTATTAGAAGAAGAATAAACCAGGAGTTCAAAAGATTCCCAGCTGATCACGAGTTTATACCCACTATTGAACAGCTAGGTGCATTTGTAAGTCGTCTTATCCTCAATTGATTAATGTGTTATTTAAAATTCCAGTAAGAGCGCCTACAAATGATATTTTAGGTATAAAGTTGTGGCGACACATGTTTTAGTCACGTTTTAAAATTGAAAATTTTTGACAAAAATTTTGAAAAACGGGGGAAGTGATGTTGCGACACATGTTATAGTCACGTTTTGCAATGTCAGCTTTCTAGTAACTTCTAGTAGCGAACAATGCGGAGACGCTAGTCGTCTCGCGCCCGCCACTTAGATAACACACTTTAGAAATGTAACTTGGTTATCATGTATAGAAAGTCAGTAAATAGTTTGGCTTCAAGAAATCCTGCATTCGTCATTTACCATCAACCCCATAGCCACCTCTTTAAACCCTAAAAAGTCTTCGTTGACGCATCATTGTCTGGCTCATAAATACCTTAGAATAATCTTGCAGAAATAAGATTGAACTTATGCGCTTTTTCTTACTCGGTTTTTCGCTGAGATCTTTTCAAACGTGGATTCTAAAAATAACACCTACTTTCCTCAGCTTATTGCACTATCCATAACTAGTAACTATTTATAAATCTGTGCGATAAATCTCTCCACAGCACCAAAGTTTATCTTAATTATAAAATACTATTAGAACTAAGTTCACCAATGTACAAATGTATTTATGTTACGCGCCATACCAATCAGTCAAGTGATATCGAATAGGAACTCGATCAGTTAGGACTAACCGACTGCAGTTTTTTGCGGACAACGATCGATGAGTCACGAAAGAGTCAACGTTCGCAGGACTTACTCAAACGGGTTGCACCTTGATGGATCTTTTAGCTTTAAACCTTTTAAGCCACTTTATTTGCTTTTAAAAATATTCCAATTTTCAAATTCAAAAAGTAATCTCGAAGCAGTTTGACTGCAAAAACCGTTAAAGATGGCTTTTTCTAATGGGTGTTAATTCCCTCTTTAATTAATTATTAATATTAAACACTTCGATTTTATTAAATACACTAAGTAGGTAGTTAACAGGTCTAGAATATTCCTACTAGAAACGCAGAGAGCGCTCATATCAAAAGCTCGTCCTAAAATTTCTCCAGACAAGACGCAACATTGAGACAACCTGTCATATGAAACAAGCAAGCCAGCCGTATTAGAAGCAGTAGAATTTAATTACCACTTAAATTTATCGTCCTAATACATCTCCAGTGTAATAACTTGTAATTGTGGTGTGCAGGTGTCATGGAGTATGACTGAAAGTTTGTATTAAACATGTCTGGGCGAGGACTGAGTAAAACTTGATCGTAGCACTCTTAGTGCCAATTTCTCCATAGTCGGTCATCTAACCGACAGGGATTGGTTAATCAGTTATACGTCATCTCCATATAAAATGACAGATGTGTCAAAAGTCAACCACTAATACCTGGTTATGATCTAACCGACTATGGAGAAATTGGCACTTAGATTAACAATATACGAACAAGATGGTGTGTCACATACAAAAACAAAGCAAAAAAACTGTCCGCACTCTGTTTTCTGTCAAACGGTTTTATGTTCAACCTAATGGCAACCATTGTACCAATAAATAAAGTCACAAATCTTCTGACCGCACTAATTTAGTGGAGTGCATTTGTCGAGATGTTTCTTTTGCAATGACACTTTATCTAGTTGCTATTAAAATATCGTTGGTAGCTCTCGATCCATCGAGCTGTCTTATTGGTGCATTGTAGGTACTTATTCTTTGTTTAATGAAACTAAGAGTGTGATAAGAAGGAATTATTGAGCAACCAGTTAGGTATGTCGATATAAAAATTAATCTTTCCTATTATAATTGTATTCCTACTTTTCTATGCAGGTGTACATTAAAACGTATTTTTCATTACTGGCTTTCTTAAACAGAATATTTTTTTAGAAGAATTACCTAACTATATATATCTATATATAAGTAATATTTATTGATTTTTTACCTAAATCCAAGAATAAAACAGGTAGAAATTACCGTATTAAAGATCAATATCAATCTTCTTCCATATGCTCCAAAAATTAAGAGCAAAAAGTTATGCCTGACCTGAATTTTGCAACATTGCTCGATAAAAAGTGAAAATTTAATATTTATCTTTCATCTGATACTGGGCGTAGTCTAATAATATGGTAAAGTTGTTGGATGCTCAGCTTCCTAAATAAGGTAACAAAAACGAAGCAATCCAGATTTTTTCGTAAAAAAATCGATGGGAAAGGCAACGTGGACGCGTCGCATCGTGCACAGGGGGGTCACTTTATACGACGAAAAACGCGAGCCAAGACTCTATCTTGTTGTATTAAACGTGCCGATGCACGAAAACTCTCGTTCGTTCGTTTTTCGTCAGTAGAGTAACCCTCCAGACGCCGAAATATGTTAGGAGTGCGACGCTCACTCAACGAGACTGGAATTTTAAACATCAGTCCCCCAGGAGTTGTGACGAATCAGATGAATACTGAAAATGAATCCGCTTGGGCCACCATTTAGAGTAAATTGGAAAAGAAACTGCTGTTGGCGGTCACTATGTATGTATGCAATGCAGTACTTACAGTAAGTGGCCGAATTAAAATAGAGCAACTGAGAGTGGAATGTCTAAATATGTACCGGCTTGCACTTATTAGAATCAAACGGAAACCTCATTGAAGATACCGTTGCGTTTAAAATACAACGATGCCCCACATTTTATAACGTAATCGCACGCATAATAACACGCGTATAACCTAAAAAGATCCCCCAAAAGACAAGGTTTGTACTTATACAAGCATAATACCCATGTTTTTCGCGCCTACTTACATTTTTTATACTGTCCGCTTTTATTTCTTGTCGAAAACTGTGTAGGTGATTTTATTGTGGCGAAGAAATTCGGTTGAATTGCATGTAAAAGAATGGGTCATTATGCAAATGATCTTTAATGACAAGCTCTGAAGAGGAGTCATTAAATTTAAATACAAGAGCATTTATGGGCGATCTTTACACCGAACTAGTTTTTAAGTTTGAATTTCGGTAAGTACATACAAAATTTTCATTTAGCTGGTGCTTGCGGCTACCCCTCTTGATTTCACTTTGTTGTTTACATTCAGTTGCTCAACACTGATGATGCAGTTTAAGCACTTCGTTTTATGAGCATAGAGTTTGTATACAGGGTGTCCCAAAAGTCAACGTCATCCCTTAAAGGGCTGATGGGTCAGCTCATGAGAGGCCAGAATATCACAATATGACCTTAGTAAAAACTCAATGATTTTCGAGATATTGACACTTTTATAAATTTGTTGAAAATTTACACCTTGGATCAGTTTTTTGCGTGCCGCCGGTACAAAAATCCATATTATTAGAATTTGTTTGGTGTTGCATCACCCTGTGTAGCCCTGCTATTGATCGCAGTCAAAAAAAATATCGAGTAATACTGTATGTTTAAAAAAAACACTGTTTTCAAAGTCATAAAAGGTAATCGTATTTTTTATAAACAACTTTGACTCTACATACTGTAAAAAAAATATACCACGCAAACCTGGCACCTTATTTGAAAAGATTGCTTATTTAATGCAGTTTCCAAAATGGTATGAAACGTTGCTATTGTTTCAATTAACAAAAAAGTTATTGCTATGTTAGTACAAAACGACCTCGATGTAAAATTGTTTGAAGGAAATTTATCTGACTGAATTTATTAAGGGTAACTCATGTTGGAAAGAGTAAAAGTAAAATAGGTGGTGTGGCCGGGAGTGGGAAAAGAGACAACGTTGTCACAGTTAATAAAAAAAAACGCATTTTGAGTATCTTTCTCGAAAAAAGTGGACTATAGCAACTCCACATTCCCCATAAATGTAGCGCATGGTAACGTACATTCCTGAGTAGTGTTAATGTGTGATATAATGAAGTAAAACGCTTACACATGTACATTGTACACCCACAGTATCCAAAAAAGGGCGGGATCAGTTTGTCATTAACATTACCTCTAATTACTAGTTATTTATTTTAAAGATATTGTTAAACAAAACCAAACTCTCAAAATTATGATTATGACCATTAATGAGTATTATTTTTTGCTGATTATGTACTTAATATAATAATGTGGTGTTATAATTTTGAGAAATAAAAGTCAATAAATGTTTGTTTTTTTTATAAGGTGTAAAAAACGCAAACTATGTTTTAAAAGAGTTTGGTAAGTTTTTTCTTAGCTATTTTTGCGTCATCTATGTTGCCACGGCTGACCCCATCACCTATTTTACTTTTACTCATTCCAACATGACTTACCCTTAATAAATTCAGTCAGATACATTTCCTTCAAACAATTTTACATCGAGGTCGTTTTGTACTAAAATAGCAATAACTTTTTTGTTAATTGAAACAATAGCAACGTTTCATACCATTTTGGAAACTGCATTAAATGAGCAATCTTTTCAAATAAGGTGCCAGGTTTGCGTGGTATATTTTTTTTACAGTATGTATAGTCAAAGTTGTTTATAAAAAAATACGATTACCTTTTATGACTTTGAAAACCGTGTTTTTTGTAAACATACAGCATTACTCGATATTTTTTTTGACTGCGATCAATAGCAGGGCTATACAGGGTGATGCAACACCAAACAAATTCTAACAATATGGATTTTTGTACCGGCGGCACGCAAAAAACTGATCCAAGGTGTCGATTTTCAGCAAATTTATAAAAGTGTCAATATCTCGAAAATCATCGAGTTTTTACTAAGGTCATATTGTGATATTATGGCCTCTCATGAGCTGACCTATCAGCCCTTTAAGGGATGACGTTGACTTTTGGGACACCCTGTATGTAAATTATTATTTTTGAGGTAAAACCAGTCAAAATGATTCCAGTAATTCTAAAATCTGCAAGAATATACGATAGTTTATTGATGTAATAAGTGAAATGCGTCCGCACCAATAAATTTTAAATGTCTCAAGAACGAGGTTTGCCAAAAGTGATTTACAGTGAATTCTGTTCATTCAAAGGCAGTCAATGCAGTCATTGAAAGTTGTCCTATTAATTTATAAGCGAGTATCGCCCCATTCGAAACAATAAGACATCATGTCACAGTAAAAGTGGGACGAGATTAATAAAATGATCTCATAAGTTTACTCTTTCAGTGTGGTCCGAAATTTCACAAATTACGAAATAATGTGCAACTTCATGATGTCAAAATGGTAACTGGTCCAGTTGATGATAATGACTACAAACTTAATTCGGGGTAGCAATTCTTGGCAAACAAATCAGATGTTCTATGTTAGGTACTTATATGGTATAATTATATACGAATACTTTAAATTGTTTCTTAAACAAAAAAAAACCTAGTTAATTAAATAACACTAAACTGCTTTTTTTTGGTTTCATTGATTCCTCAAATATTATAATATTTATAATGGCAAATTGATAGTTCCAACTACTCCTACACCTATTGCACTGACATCATAATCTTCATAAAAGTCAACAACCTTCATTGAGATTCTTGTTACATCACACAAATAATAATCCAGTCGTCGTCGACGACCGCCTGAATAGTGTTCTAAAATTATAAGGTTGTAGCATTTAAATTGGCCCTTGACTCAAATGTTAGGGAGAGACCATAAAACAGGATGCCGTGGCGTGTGGGAACTTGTTCCTGATTAAAAAAAACCTTTATTTTATTTTTCGGCATCACCAGTCAATCTACAAGGAAGTTATGCTTGTTAGCTCGATCAAAGTTTTACGCCGATAATTTACGATTATCTTCAAAATTTGAGGCGCTATATCGATAAAGACGATCTTTATCAATTTCTTTAAAGTTATTCATTAAACGGTATGCAACTAATCTTTGATCACGATCACTAATTATTGGATATACTTAAACTAACTCTGTTTTCTATCGTTTGTGATCGAAGCATTCTAACTTTTCTAAACATTTATCTTGAACTCTCAGCTTACTTTGTGATTTTAAATTACGCCAGGCATTCATTTTGATGGTATTGTTAATTTTAAAATTGGGGCAACCATGGGGGTTGTTTGTGCATTGTTCACTGTGCCGGTGGCGCATGCGTGCTGCGAACATTTCCTAGAGGGGCTCGGCTCGACCCTTTTGCAAATTATAATGTTCTCTCGTATTGTGACTGCGAGTTGCTTTTAAATTGCCGTCTGTTCGAAACAATGGCTCAGTTTGAGTTTTGACTTCAATTGTATGTATAACTTCGTTATTAGTCCAATTTTCTGTTTCGTATTTTTATAATAAGTGAGGAGGTACATAAACAGTTAGTTAAATTACTACGACTTTTTTAACAACCTAGTACATACTGATTAGATCACAGTATCCTATTAAGTTGTACTTTCCGAGAAAATAGTGCAAATCCGTAACGCAATCGTATCTCACTGCGCTGTGTACTGTGTATGAGCTGATTAGCCCACTAGCAGGTCAGTTCGTCTGTACTCCGAGTCAGCCATGGGGCTAGGCGTAGCGTGGGTTCGTCCGAGCGTCGCCCCGCGCCACTCATTGAACTCATTCGCGTCGATACGCCGCGCACGCCGGTCGTCTGCGCACGCCGCCATCTTTAAACCCTCAACGTTCAATTCGAATTTCAAACTGACAGAAAAAGTTGACACTTCATTTGTTTTTGTTGAATCTTGTGTACCAGCCAGTGACAGAAACTCTATTGAGAATTTGAAACGCTGTTTTATAGTGAGACGTGTGATGTAGCCGTTGTAATTGGTGTTGATCATACTCTATAGTGCAGTGATGTGCAGAGACAAGTGGATGTTGTGACCTTCGAGCATGCTACAAATAAGGATTGTGTGAACACAGGACCTCTTTAGACACTCAGTGTTGACGAAAAGACAATGAATTCAAAGAAACTGGAATACTTGGAGAATGAGGATGTTGACGAAAAGCTAAGTCTCAGCTTTCTAGGTGAGTTTGCTCTCGTTTTACATCATTAGTTAAAAAGTGAAATTTTGGTCTATAATTTATAGAAGATGTAACCATTCATCTTGTTAATGCTTAAAACCAGCATAACAAACTTATTAATGACGTCAGTAATAATTAATTTAGCATCAATCGATATATCTCTGTTATCAAGTCCATGTTTGTTGGAATGCAGTGCGATCTTAACTAGCAAGTATAGTGCTTCTTTGACCAATGAAATAATAATAAATCTTCGCTGTTGACTATTTTGATTGGATTGAATAGTTAGGAACATTGAGTTCTTCTATGGATAGAAATTAAGTAAGTACATTTTATTAGATTTTCTATTTGTTTTGTCACTATTTTATGTTTATATCTGTAGGTAGAACAAACCTATTAAACTTCATTTATCTGGGAATTAATATGAAATTGCTCAATGCGGGGGTAGGTTACATTAGTCATCGTAAATATATAAGGTGGCAAAACATCCTGCAATCCTATGACTCAAGAAACCGTTGGCTTTACCTTTTAAGATATTAACAATGACCTCAATTTCTTCAGGATTTGCAAATATTAAAAATGCCATGATACATATATTTAATTTTATTGTTTTTTGAATTCACATATCAGGTTTTGACATTCAAATTATATTTGCAGTAATAAAATGCCCCCAACTGGTTCAAACCTTAAAAAGTGTGAAGTTTAAAATCTCACTATAAGTTATTTGCTCTGAATACAAAATAGATTAATATATATTTTAACTAATTTATGAGGAAGACTCAATATGAAAATTAGATTTTTGCTTATTTTAACCATAGTAATCTACAGTTTCCGAGTTTGAATCATTGAGTATAAAACGAGTTGAGGTATTTATAAAGATGACTTGTGGACAGGTTTAATTAAATATGTGGGAGAAAAAAAAACTCTAAACATAGCTCGTGACTGAGACCATATTTTTTGTAACTGGTTCAGGTGAGAAAACGTTGGCATGATATGATAATAAAATTAGCCTACCAGACAATGATTTATTAGATCATTATTCTTGTGAAGTATATGATTCTGCTTAATACTGTTGACTTCGAACGTCCAGTTTGATATTGAGAAGTCTGTAACTCGAGTCTAACCAATAAAAGCTATAAAACCAACAAAGGGTCGAGGATCACTCACAGACACAATATTCTGTAAACAGCGGTAAATTGTGGCAATAATATAGCATTAGATGACGATAAACTGCTCAAATCAGCTTTCACTGCTTTCAAATACCACCGAGGGGATAGGGAAATTGATAGGGATTACAAAAACTACCATCTTTCCTGCTTATAATAACGATACTTAGACACAACTGTGGTAAGGTAAGCTTTCTTCACCGTAACGACTATTGAGACGAAGAATACTAACCTCTACATTATACCTGGGGATATAGAGAAATAATTGTTTCTATATAATAAAGTAAGAATAATTGTAATAGATACATAGGTACCTCTACGTAATGAACAGAGAAACTTAGTCTACCGAAGTGGGATTCACTGACTGACTACAAAGGATAGATGGAACTGTTAATGAGGTGTGCTACAACAGGTCTGCCCGACGACCGAACATTCCCAAGTGTATTCAAGTGGCACAAACTATTGAGTCATACACTATAAAAACCTTTTTGTACTTACATCTCCATTCGTCAGTTCCACTCGAATCATTTTTCCAAAATAGGTTCCTAAAAGACGTAAACAATGTTCTCAAACCGACTATCAGTAAGGACAACATGGTATTTCTAATTCGAATAGAAAATATTGGTTTATACTTTTACCTCGTACACTTTGTTCATCGATAGAGAACATGAGAAAAAACTAAGAGCCACCTGCACTCTGGAAATGTTTGTGCAAGAAATTAGTTTCCTGCGTGGTACTCGGTAGAAAAAAGTTAAACTACAACTTCAAAATGCACTTATCATCATACCGTTATTTAGCATAAAAATACTAAAAGAACCTTTTAAAATGTATTTTTTTTAAATTGTATGTAAAACCTACATGCAACATAATGTACTCAATCTAATGAATTACACAATACATTGTGACAACAGCCTATCTTGCTATATGTAGGTAATAAAAATATTCCCGTAAATATGAACACAATTTAACTATCTGCGTCTAATTGAAATGAGAACATCTATCGAGCCCCAGGAGGTTCACCCCACGATCTCTTCGCTTCTACCTGCTAATGGGATAAAAAAAGGAAGGAATACCTGGTAAAAGATGAAATGAAGAAAAAAATATACACAATCTGTTGACCAGTGTTGTATTTCGAACGCACCCTAATTGAAATAGGAGCCGCTCTCAACCGAGTAGAAACAATTATCGCTTGATAAATCCTGGATTATACTTTTATGATAGCAGACGTCGTAACCTTTCATTTACAACCGACACAAAGGAAGCACAATTGCTGGAAAGTCGAGATTTTATAACCCTATTACTTGACCGTGGTCATTTTCGATAATTTGATTCACACCCACTCCATTCGTGCTTCATGAATGGTAGTTCTCCAAATGAGTTCAATTTTTACTCATGTTGATTTAAGTTAAGTACTATCAGCTGATTGAGTATGCTGTACGGATTGATAAGTTAGCTGTAACATGTCTTATAAAAAGAGTGATTGCAATGCATTATGCAGCTTTCAAGTTTAAATGGCAAAATATTGCGGCCAGGGCAGCGCGCGCCAGCCTTGCACTGATTCTTATTCTGAGCACGTAGAAAATTCACTTATGAACAATGTTGTAAGTGGGAATTTATGAATTGTGTCACACGTGGAGTGTGATGGAAATCTTAATTGACCGACTGAAGAACACTTTTTTTACAAAGCTGGATCTTTTTACATGTGATTCACAGCTCTCATATCGTTTGTGACTACTTTTACGTTTTCATGTCCATATCCTTAAGGAGCTGTTATAGTTTTACGGTCTGCAGTAAAACATGCAATTTGATCATTGTGGAAAAATAAAACGAGTATAATAAAACTACATATTTGGACTCTCCCTAGTTATAAGTACTCCTGCTGGGAACCATTTAATCGAATAAGATTTTCATTTAAAGCTCCCATCGCTATGCTAATAGTTAGCATGAGGAATTGTCTCTTCAAACGCAACTCTCTATATAATCTCTAGTTAATTGTTCAACAAAACGATAAATCTAATGGCAAGGACCTGTCGAACGATATAAGACAAATAGCTTTAGGATAAGTGGATGAACAATATTTCTTGATATATAGAGGTACCTATCCATTTTAGTGATCAGTATTCAATGAATTTATTGAGCTATGCTTTCCAGCAGCTTTCGATATTTTATAAAGTTATCTTGGATATTTTATGAATGATACTTACCGTATATATATTTACTGATTTCAAACTAATAACTGTAATGACATTAAAAACTACGCCCATAGTGCATTAACGCGTGCATTGGCAAAATTTAAATTGGCTGCCATAACCGAAATTATGCAATACACCGTACCGGTTTTGCATAAGAAAGGGTTAATTATTTGTTACGTAAATAACTTTTGACATTATATGTCTGGGGAAGAAAGGACCGGATTGAGGTTGCGTGTTCTACGAATGTAGGACCTATCATTGCGTTTCAATAACGACTTATGGGAAATAATCATGATTTGCCGCACCCGATGCAATGTGCACTAAAGATTTTTATCCATATTACCTACATCCTATCCTACAAACAAGTAGTACTACAATTATAATTGAACGTTCAATTACGGACAGTATTTTAAAAGTAAAATTGCAATACAACTTAGAAACTGCAGATGATGTTATTAATTGTAGCTTTCTCCAATCCAATCTTCAATTTTACTGGAATATTAACAGCAATTTCACATCAATCAAGCGGTAGTACTGCATTCATGAAATGCGTTTTGTGAACAGGTACTACGTATTCCATTGTTTCGATATGGTGCTCGTCTTGGTATTAAATTTGTTCTCTCTTCCTCAGCCTGAAGGCATTTGCTATGTTAACTGTGGCAAATGTGAGCTCACACCCGTTATTTCATTTCCACAGTGAATGTTATACCGTGATATTGCTGTTAATAAATTTACTGGCTACACGGAACTCTCAAAATTATTGGACGCGTCTGCCACGACTCACCTTTAAGGGTCACACTCGCAGTCTTTATATGCACGCATTGGCATCAAAATCAAATTATAATCTTGAGGAATTTCAAAGGCGACATTATAAAAATAACAAGGTTGTGTCATATTGAAAGTACGCAATTTCTCGATGTATTTGACTGCCGTGTAGTAAGTATAAAAATTGCTAAAGTAAATAAAATTTAATGAAGCAACCCGCTGTGACTTGCCAAAATTCTGGATCTTTATCATAACGTAGAGATTTATAATTTGCACAAGGTGAAGTTCATAAAAAGACAATAAAAGTTTTTATTTTATTTTATTAAATGATGACAAGCGACTTCTGAATGACTGCTTTTTTGGGTCAGTGCATTGTGTTGAAATAAAATTCGTACTGTTTCACCTTAAGTGTGGTTGAAAACAATGAGCCACACTTGAAGTTAAAGCTTTTTTCATGATATCGTAACATCTTAGACATCAACTGTATCACACGCTGTAGTTTAACTTACTGCATTCGAGAGTCGATATAATAAACGTCAACTTTCTTCCTCAAGGCAAAGACAATGGAATACCTGTAAGACGCAAATACGTTTCCAAGTACACCGACCTCTCTTCCTGCTATTTGCATCAATACATTCCCTTCGGTTCCATGCGTAGATGAATGCAACGATAGCTTAATAATAAATTGGCTCTCTGTAAGTCTGTTCGTCTCAATACAGCCCCGTTAACAAGCATCGAAGCCGAACCAACAGTCATTGGTATTGAAGTAAAATTTATTCGCACTGCTGGCCCTTTGACAGGGAAATCTGACCAGGTGTAACGTATTCGCTCTGAGGCTTAAATTTTACTAGCTTTCACTTAATATTCGGTATTATGTAATGTAATAACTCCATTTGTTTCTATTTTAGCTAAAATATTCATTTTAGAAAAGGTACTGTAGGTAAATTTGTATGAATACTCATTAAAATATAATCGAATGTTTTATCGTAAAAGAAATACCGTCTTTACCATTGTAGTTAATATCATACCACATTAAAGTAACAGTAACATGGATTCATAAAATGGCTTTCCGTCATTGACCGTATAATTTAATTAGCTTAATCCATTTACTGCAAATGTTCTGTAGACTATATCAATGGATTTGCAAGCCTTAATACTAATTTAATTGTGGCTGTGCCATGTTTATCATCATTAAATCTCATAATAATTACTGAGAAGTCATACCATTTGTTTCCATTATCGTGGAGCTTTTAGTATGAAATGTGATGAAAATTACAGTACATTTACTACCATACTTACACTTAAAACTAATGGAATAATCGTTTTTTCAGTAGTTTATTATTCTGTAAATACCTGTATATGTGATTATCATTACGGTTGCAGGTTAATGCGAAAGCCTTGTTATTTGCTCACTGGACTTGTAACGTGATAGTGTGCTCTATGAGGCACTCAGCACCGCGTCCGTTGACTTTGTACTAGATTTCGTTTTCTCGTCGATAAGCGCCGCTGCTGATAGCTAAGTGGTTAGCCTTTTAAATGAACTCCATGAGCCTGGTACTTAATTCCCAGGAGCCTGTTGTTTAGTAGTATTGCTAGTTTAAACGCATCAGTCAAGATTATCTGATATACATTTTCTAAAGTGTTTAAAAATCGTATCTTTCTTCCGGCTAGACAAGATCCAGCCGAGAAAGTTCAAGCCCTATCACTTATCAGCCCCGCGTATCTCCGGCAATGTACAATCTTGGAGCAAGCGCAACTCTTTCTCCACGCTCGGCAGGGAACCATCGACGGCAATCTACAAATAGACTCCATTACAAACATAATGTGGGGGCCTTCCTTATCTTCTATCTCTATGTACACACTTTGAAGTTTTATTCCTACCGGTTATCTCGGCTTCTTCAGGCCAACCTTATTTATAGGTCAAGCTGCATGAAAGCTGGTGTTTTGCTCTTTACGGGCATTCTTGGTTTTATTACTGAGTTTGTAGCTTGTGTTGCAGTAAGTATGCTGCTGCAAGCTTTAAAATATAATAATTGAAAATCTAGCTTCAACGGTTGAAATTACAAAAGTGAAATATTTATTTATGGTATTATAGGTATTTTACAGATACAATTAAAATAACTATGAAGAGCCATGTAATTTATTGAAAGTTAAAATTACAGCATGAAGAAAACGAAAAAAATATAGTAGAATGTATGACATAGTGAGTTGTAATAAATTATTAAATTGCAGCTAATGATTTAATAGGGTACTTTCAAGCCTACCAATTAAAATTGTACTCTTAAGGGCATCCGCGTCAGATGCTAGGTAAATTATAAGCTACTTGGCTCGATTTAATTGTGAGCAACTTAATTAGATTGTACAAACTTAACCGATGGTAAAGATAAAATCAATTACCGTGGGAAAAAGCAGACTGCTCAAAATACTACGGCATTAAATAAGCATTTAAAGGTTAAAAATGTAGTTGTTGACTTCACAAAACAAAGCACAGAGAAATTCTACTTTTAAAGCATCAGAAGTATTGCAATACCTTAAAGCTATTGACCCACATTATGAAGAAGATATTGAATTCCCCTCGGAAATAAGACCTAACGAGCAATTGGATTAGTTTCACGTTACAGTGCTCCAAATAAGACGATAGACTCTTTGTCTTTCTAAACACGAGGCGAAGACGTGATGCCATAAGAAATTGAATCGCTTATTCTATTCCCCACGGCATGAAGCGATGAACCTATTAGATATTTAATAGGTCAACCAATGAATCAATAGAAAATATTGCATTTCTATTAACCTTGGTTGCCTTGGAGAATAACAGGGCCCATTATTTTGCATAGTTGTATCATTGTAAAGCAAAGCAATAATAATTGTACCCATTTAGGTACTAGTTATTTATTACCACACGAAAGGTTGCCCATGTTCTTTCACCTTAACAAAAGTAAAGGTATCATTTATCTTTACTCCTAAACTGTGTATTATCAGATCTACATCAGTTTCAAAAACCATAGTCTCTTGCGCAACTAAATGCTCATTTGTTTGTGGTACTTTGACTATTATTATTTTTACACATCAGATAACAAACTGAAGTTGGATAGTTGAGCAGCTTCTAGTAACAACACGGTTTTATAAAATAAGGGAGTATACAAAATATAATGGTATTATCTGCTCCAAAGGCTCAAAATAGGAGCCTAGTTTTAATATTGGTTAGAGCTCGTATTATAACAAATTACCTAACTTTATCTACATTAGGCTTTTAAATCCTTACTTCAAATCTAAGGTGTGTACGATAAATGTAGGAAATTAATATTTATTTACTTGGGTTATCGGTTTCGTATTCAAGTCTTCGTTTCTAATAAATCATGTCGCTTACTTAAATATGTTGTTTGCCCATATAAACGCTTATAGAATCGTAATGAAGTCAAAACCACTTTAAAGGCAATTAATGTAAAATACGATATACAGAATATTCTACAGTTAATAAATTAAGGAAGATATGGCGAGAATTTCATTTCCGTAAATGGAATGCGACGAATTGCCAATTCTCCGTTTGTTATTTTATGGCAATTAGCGTTGGCCTAGAAATGATTTTCGGGGTCAAAATCGTCACAGTATATATATTATTCTATTAGAAGCCTTGATCTTTTGTTGGTCTTACACTTTCACACCAGAGATCCTTAAAAACAATGGAGTTTGTACTTAAGCTGAATTCATCAAAGCAACACTGTTGCTCTCTGCCTGGTGTTCCCTCATTCCGGTGAAACTACCATTGTATGGTAATAGTTCTAAGTCGTGTTGGAATATAATTTCACTCATGTTTTCCCTTATTACCGCATATTTGCTATTGCGGTCATGCATTAAAGTTACACGGATTTATATCAGGTTTCTTTGTATTAGCTTAAAATACAATTTAGTCTAGATCTATTTAATTTGAATAATAAAAAAACTTAACTTTAATTAGATAAATTGCTTGAAGTAGTAATTGAAATAAGTTTTCAAACTCGTGCGCATTGATCTAGCCATGTTCCGTATTGAATGCCGCTCGCACGTCAGAGCCCGGCATATATTGTTCCATTTTCTCTTTACAACTGATGGATGTGATCATTCTATGGTAAACTCAACAATTTATTCATAGAAATGTAACTTAACTGACTTTTCGATTTACGTTCTCCGTTATCTCAATCTTGATTTTCACTATTGTTATTTTTCTATCCATCATTATTTTAGCCGACAGTGTAGAGTGGGAAATTAAAACCAGATTTTCCTGTATAATCTAGTGCTAGTGTAATTGACTTGTTTTCCCTTAAGCGGAGTCCTTACATCTACTCTTAACAATATTGTCCACCTTTACAAGCCTTTAAAGTAGATAGATATGCCGCGGTGTCTGACACAAGCGGTCAGCCGAGCCACAATTATTTTACGCTTTACGCCAAAATGAACCTTGTAAGTTTTCCCCAGTACTACTCACAGCTTCCACTTCGCTTGGTAAAACAACGTGATGCATTTTATGATTTGTGATCGATGGCTGTTCATAAGCTCCCTTTTTGATTGAGCCGCCATAATTGATCCTGTAATCAAGGCCCTCAATTATCCGGTGATGCAAACACCAGGTGGCTTTATGTAATATTCAATTGTTCCATTAATATTAATGCCTGGTCAAGCCGAGTAACTCGAAATTGACAAGAACGAGTTTTAAACCGTCAAGACAGATGTAGACCAGATATAATAGTGATAAGAAGCAAATCTTGGAGTACCCATTCAAAACAGTCTCGTAATAGATGGTTAAAATATTAATTAAACATTGCAACAAGTTGACCGTTATGGTCCAGGCCCTGTAGCACAGGTCGCTATTAAGACGTGACAAGAGTTCTCCGTCGCGCTCGCTCTTGAGGCTGCGCAATGCGAGTGAGCGCGATGCAAAACTCTTGTCACGTCTTAAATGCGCCCCGTACTAGCCCTTCTGGTTTAAGCTTATTAGCGACTATATCACCAATAGGGTCTTGGGAAATTGAATTGCGTATAAGGTTAATTAAAGTACCTAACTTAGGGAAGATTTTTCAATGGTCAGAAAAATGTTATATTATTTATTATGTTTCCAATTTCAATTGAATTCTGAAGAGATCAATGTATTTTTTGTAGATTTCATATATGGTTAGTTCCCGGGCTACAGTTTTTGGAGCCCTCTGGACAAGCGTTTTTGGACTGAATCAAATAAAGCATACCTTATTCGGAATTGAATGCCTCATGAATTAAACTGGTCCAAGATATTTCGGGCACCACATCCGTGATAAGTATGAACGTATAATCCTACAGGGAGAAATATGGTTAAATTTCTCGCAAATACAAGTAAAAATATTGTAAAAAATATCTGACACTCACGATTATGTATTATATGGGTACATAATGATATCAAAATTATTTCAATAGACACGTATTTCCACCGCAAGAAAGGTGTAGTTTACAGCTGCTTTTTAGAGCACACGCATCAATTTATAACAAAGTACATCCACTTATAAAAACAAATACACGTAGTATATTATTATTATGTCTGTTCGAAAATTCATAGTTTGGTATGAATGAAAAGAGTGATAAAATATAATTAGAATTATGTTTATCTCTACTAGACTCTTATAATAATAACAGAAATATGATAAAGTTAAGATGACTTTTGACTTGTGTATGATCCACTATTTCCGCTTTCAATCGTTTATCTAAGTTGTGCTCAATTTATTAGGAAGATAATATCAATATTTCCTTGAATCATTTTAATATTCAAATATTTTAAAATCAAAATCTGTCTATGACATTTGATTTAAAATAGTTTTGTATTTTATTATCACGATGGTCTTCACATTCTTGGGCATTATTGTTATTATCATACAAATTGTGATTGTAAAATTTATGAGTCACTGTATCGCCTACAATGTCTATGACATCATAGAATGTTAATCAGAAATCAGAATGAAGGTACTTTATTTTCTTATCTGGATCAATAATGTTTTTACCAACCAGCTAAGATGTAATAGGTACCTACTATTGCTAAAAAGCTTTTGTAAAAAATAAACGATGATGATCTCATTACACATTATGTATTTACTAAAAGTTTACTAAAATGTTAATAAGTTAAGTACTCTCATTGAAATTTGTACAAAACAGATCGTAAAAAAGGCAATACAACGCGTAAAAAATGTAAATAGATCTCTGTAAGTAGGTATAGTATATTAGATTATAAGCAAGCGTGTTCCATTCATTATTTTCAACGATTCTGACTCACGAGTCATCAACCGTATGGTCTTACTGACTTGTCATAAAAAGTCTTCCTTCCTGTTACACAAGTGGAGTCACGTGTTATGCCTTCTGTTGTGGATTATATTCTGTTGGAGGGTGAATATCTAGTGCATTGCTAGAAAACATTAACCATATTATGCATACCTAACCAGTGTGCACTAGGCATCTTCTTGATATAGAATAACCTTAACTTTTACGGCTGATGCAAACCTTATTCTCTTAGGATTTATTGTTTTATTTTGTTCTAGGGGTACACTATGGCATACAAGCATGCTTTATTTGTACTGTGTTTACATACCTACCTACCTATTTTGTTTGCAAGCTATGGGATTTTTTTGTCAAAGCAGTCAATATTCTAATGATTTGTTATGTTTATATTCGCAAGAGCATTTAGCAAGTTCATCGTCCGGGAAATTGCTCAAGCCTGTAGGCAAACACGCGGGTCTAGGCAAACACCCATATCACACATAGCATATGCTTACCATATTGTATGAGCAGATGGCTTTAGCATTTTTTTGAGCTTCTGTCTATAACCTACTGGACTTTTTTGTGTAGCATACTTCTTAGCATTGAAAATGTAAATTATTATTGTTTTTACCATCTTCGACCATGTTTGGGTACATAAATTTATTAGGAGTATACCTACTGTTAATATAACCGGTTTCACTCCCAACTTTTGCCTAAATTTGCATCAAATTAACAAAATATGTGCTGCATTGACTTCTGGACTTAATTGAATACTGAATTTGTTCTTTTTTATTTCAGTAATGCCTATTATACAAGCTCTATAATGATCAAGATCACAATAAAATTTAAGGAAACACGGCGTCTCACACGCATTTATTTCCAAGTTAATGACAATTTGGGTGTCAACGGTTACGATCCAAATTTAAATTCGCGATACCGTTACGACATATCACTGGACTGCGCTGTGTAAATGTCACTAGTTATTTAACGGTTAGCCGACGTACGGTTCATTAAAAGGAAAAGATGGCGCCAGTATTAATGCACTTACGAAACACTTTCTTTGCACCCCCATTTACAGAGTGGTGTTATAATTTTGACTATAAATACTAAATAATTAATAAAATATTAACCTATAATTTATGCCTCTTACACATTACGACACTGAAAAAGGTGGTGGTCTATCTTAGGTCCCAAAAATATAATTGTATCCTAATCAATTTATGTAGTACTAGCTACAGCATGCAGAATTCGTGAGTCCAAGCCACAAGTTGATAACAGGCTGGTCTGATGATGAAACCAGTAGGAACAATAACAATGAAACGGTAACAATACAAAAGATTATTTATTTCTCTTTTGACTTCAGGAATTGAATGCAAACTAATGGGCTCAGTAAATAAGTTTTATTGGTATTTAACGTTTACAGTTGCTTGTTCAAGCTCAATGCACAACGTAAACGTAAATGCGAAAGAAAATGTAGGTAATTTGGTTTTTTATCTATAGCTTTTTTTAACCTGAATCAACTTCCTGTCACAGATTCACCTTAAATAAAAGTGTAATAACAATTCCTTACACGAGCAATCGAGGTCGCCACAACTCAAACAAAAATATGATCTCTTTTACCCAATAAGTCGCCATTACTTGGCACTCATTGCACTTAACGACCTCAGCTTAAATGCTAAAGGTGTGATAATTGGTTAACTACCATAATCATGGACTTTATTCTTGTAAAACGAATATCGAAAAACTGTTATTACATCAGAAATATCGTGTTACATGGCTAACGAGATTGCAGCAAAAGTTGTCATAGGTCTGCAAGCAGTAATGTGTCAAAATTATATAGCAGTCGTTGGGACTGCGTTTTATTATAAATTTATTCTGACTGGGCTTGAGTGGGTCTTGTTAGCAGAAACCGAACTTCGAGAGAAAAAAGTTAAATTTACGTCATCGAGGTACATAGTCAAGTTGTGACCATCCATATGAAGCAGTAATTTACTGACCACACTACAAACAGCTCCATATTTTGTATTATTATTTTTACAGCTGCTATTCTATGCATTCTTTCGATTGCTAGAGATATTGTGTCCCATCCATATGTCCACTTTATTACGGTGTTTGAATATTTTTATTATCAAATTCTATCGGTGCAATTCCGAGAATAAGGCTTAACCCAGGGTCCGTTGTCTCTAATCTTTTCTCACGTTCGGCTCAAATAACCCCGTTTATTTCACAACGTTTACTTTCACAGGATTCTAAATACTTTGTCTTATCTTTATTGCGTGTCTATTGTGTTAATCCCAATAATACTGCGAAGGATGAAAGAAATAAAAAACTGTGAATGAATACATTTTTTATTTCAAACATAACTACGTTCGTAAGATCCATGTTAAATCTTTTCGCCAAAGGACAAACAGCTGTTTGTATTTTTATGGATGAAAAGTTTAAAGTGTTGCCAGGCAAAGGATAAAGATTTCATGAGATACATGGATGGGTTTGAATTTGAACAATGGCCTATTTGCCAATACTGAGTTAGTGAGCCCTGAGGAGTATAGAGACAATAGCAACCATAACATGTTTTACATCATTATAGTTTTTTTTTAAGTAAGAAAGATTGTAACTGTATATGATTTATATTAGATTCTACTGTGAATTAATTGTCAGTAAAAATGAAACCTCTGAGTATCTACACTTTGTTTATAGTTCTGTAAATAACAAGATAAATGATCTTATTACTTATGTTTCCGTGACATTTATAGATTATTCGTGACAAATTATGAAAAGATCAGAGATGATAGCTACCTCGGTGCCTACGCATGCAAAATGCAAACAGAAGCTCCACTGCATTAGGTATGATAATTTTATTAAGAATTAGTAGGTATGAGAAATTATTCTTCCCACACACTTACGACAAATTCATTGATATAAGCGATCTTTTGCACGTTTAAAAAAAATGTATGTAAGTACTTACTTATGTGTATTTGTATTAAGTAAATAATACCTAATGTTTCCCAGTGGCATAAAACGTCGAATGAAACACTAATTTCATTAATACTAAAATGGTTGTAGTTAAATATAGGTACTATGAAATTTCTTATACAGATATACCTAATCCATACTTGCACTTTAACAAAAAGTTGCTGCCACAATAATATAATTATGTAGGTATAGCTTTAAATAGCCAATGTAATTATTTCGCTGATGGAGAGGAAAGTTCATTAGCACCAAAAACTGACAAAAAATATGTGTCAGATATAAATATTTGGTAACTGCAATTTCTGGGCCATTCCCGGACAGTTCAAAATTAATCTATCTGTAATATCATCGAGCTGTCAACCGATTTGCTTTGCGTGGGCGCGCGTTTGTTGCAGCCGAAGACATAAAAAGCGGTTTAATCTTTCATTTATCAAAATTATTATCCACGAACCGTCGACAAACTGTGAACAAAAATGATTAACAGTTTCCCGTGTTCCCAAAAATTTACTGTATAAACAAATTTGTTTTAATTAACGCGTATAATTTAAGCCACAGTATTCCGTATTCCGTTAGCGGCGTGGGCACAGACTGTTGCCCAATTCATGAATGAACCGACTCTAGTCCGCCCACCACTATCTCAATGAAAACGGTTGAAGTAACGCACAAACCTGACTTACAAAAGTAGTAAACCTGTCAAGTTGCGTTGGCCATTTCGACACGAAAATGTATATCGGGGCGAAGGTCAATAATTTTGTCGAATTATCTTCAGATAGCCACATTACCATCACGATTGGACTATCAAGAAAGTTGGCATTGAAATTGATTAGAATTCGCATGGTCAACTTGGACATTACAATTATAGTGAGCTTTAATACTTATTGAGAGTTATAAACTTTATAATAATCTTGTTTTGTTGTGAAGGTAATTGAATGTGATGAATTTAGTTTAGTAAAATGCATTGGTTATTTATTTTATCGTCTATTACTAGTGGTCTAAGCACTAGGATTATTCCACAATCGCTAGTTTAAGTCTAGATTCTGGAACAGGTGAGCGTGTAACAATTGTACGTGTGCAATACAACTTTCCCGTCACCAATTAAAGTTTCAATTAAGTGTTTACTTAAACAACCTATAACCTCGCTCATTAACTGGTTCCAACTGTTCCCGCTATTGGCGTCCGATCGGTTGTCTCGATCGAATAGAATGGGACAGTTTGTGTAAGAGCTTCGTAATTGGTGATTTCGTAAATCGAATACCTAATGTAAGCTCTGGTATAGCACCTCTTCGTTGCTGCAATCCTGGTATTTTAACAAAAACTTTTCCATTTTGCTCTATTACAACTTTCTGTATAAACTCTACTTATTCAATGTGTAGTAACCACAATATGATTACAATGTTTGAAATACTTTTAAGATAACATCTGTTATACATCTTTTTTTATACATCTTTTATAGCACGCCGTTCAGTAGAAAGTAAATTCCCATCGTAATGAGTGTTAAAGGTTTTAACAATTCCGAAACATTAACCGCCATAAAAGTCTTGAACATAATTATAGCCTCGTAAACATTCTTAATGAACGTGTTGAGATGAATATTGAAATCTAACTTTCAACATCTCTGTCTCTGTGCTTCCTGTCTTCAGCTTGCGGATTTATGACTTGCTCTGTTTCATTAACTACCTAATAATGATATTAAAATGTCATAAAAACCAAGTCAAATCTAAATACATAACATTAAAAAAGTAAATTGAATACATTTTGGATCTGGAAACCGTTGTCACCTCTGACTACCCCTTCGGGCATGACAGTCGTGAGCAATGTGTGTATTATATAATTTTATATTCATTTATTATTACATTTACTTCTGTCAAATAAATTAGAAGGTTTGTTCTATTTGATTCCGTTTCAATCAAGTGCTCAATCTCAACAATGAATAGTGCAATTGCAACGGCACCTCAATAACAGTTAGAAATCTCGACTGTTTCGACAGGCCCGTCCGCGTTGTATGCGTTCATTTGCTACGGTAACTGAGACCTTTATTGGATTTTCAGCGAAAGAAACATTAGTATAATAATTATTTGATCTAAAAAAAGCACTGAAATGCAAGTTATACCGATATTTTAACTATATAAGTTCGTGTACTGAACTTTGATTCGCCTTAAAAGATGCTGTGGAATTCCAGTAATAAAAATGTGAGTAGAAATCTATTCCAATATTATTTTCTGTACACATACGGCCAACAATGTATGTAGCGAGCCCATATGTGGCAAATATCAGAGCAAATAACAGACTGGTTCAAGTTCATACGTGAGTGAAGTCAACTAGAGGGCAGCAATGCCTGCCTTGTTGTACAATGGCTGCGTTCATAGAGGAAGTGTGATAAAACGTTTAATAGACGTACCGCTTTGTTCAAGTAAGGTATAAACGAAGCATGATTTGTGCATTTTTACCTAGGGTTGCCAGGTGGCTATATAATATTTGATGATCGCGTAAAATTATCTGCTGGACACAACATTTATCTAATAAGTACCTGTTGTTTTCCGGGGAATCTGCTGTATTTGCTTTAGAATCTAATGTAATTCATTAGTGTAACGTATTTCTAATTTTAATGCAATTCGTTTCATGTAAGTATTCATTTATATAGAACATCATAACAACTTACGAACTGTGTTAGTATTCGGCTTTCTTTATTTTTATCAGCGTCATTATGTAACATGGTCATAAATCAATACATGACATAAACCTGTGAAAGACTCGCAATGACTATCAATGACTTGCCTACTGGTTTCTATTGCTATTCTTATATGTTCTTTCTTTAATTGACTTTTGTTTTTGTAGTCTACACGCGTAGTGTGTTGTTTGCCCTTTTTAGTACTGTTCTAGTTTGGTTAAGGGCATCGGAACTAGAACAGGTGATTGAAGACACTCACGTTAAAGGCACAGCTTAGTGGGAGTTGCGATTGTTTGCACATCCATTTTGCAAGCCTATTGTGGCATACATTTGTTGGGCAGGCTCTTTCGGTTCAACGACGTGTCTTTCTTTGTCTTAACCAGTTTCAATATTTGAATTTAGTAAGACTTATCTACTTTTTTATTGTGATATAATTTTGGTCAGCCCTACTTTGGCCATGCACTTGAGAAACGCGCTGCAAGCACGTACATACTCGTATTGTGCAAGATTCCAATCGCGATCCTCCAGCCTCTCAATAGTACACTACCAATGGCCTATCAATTTATTAGCCAATAGAAAGGATATAGCAACTACATTATACGAAGACGATACTGAGCTAGGAGATGTTCTTTTGTTTTATAGAGGAATGCGCTTTACCGTACTGTAAGTACGGTCTAAAGGTCCTATTGCTTTCTAAGCAATATTGTTAGTAATGACTAGCAGATCACGGCCTATCTAGATCCGTTGAAATTGATTTTGTTTCAATAAATTTAACACAAAGAGCACTATATCAATAACCAACAAAACAATTGCCGTATATCAGATTTTATCGCGAAATGTCATCAGCATTATGATATCATAATAAAATACCGGCAAACTGGTAACCTTGTATGAAGACCGACAAAGTATAAAGGCGACCAGACATAAACACAATGGGAACTGCGCCATGGCATGTCACATGAAACATCCTGTTTCCACACAGATAAAACCAATTTACCGCAGCTATTCATTTGCAAAAAATTCACCCACAGTAATTTGGTGGAATTCACCATAGCAATGTTACCGCGATGTCGTATGTTACAATTCCTACGACATGGGAATTGAAATGAATTACCTCACATATGCGAGTTATTTTTGAATGGCAAAGTGTGTGGTATTTGCATAATGAGCTTTTTAAATGGGACCTTTTTTAATAACGGAGGTAAGTAATTGATGGCGCGGTCAATGCCGGGGGATCGCAATTTTGGAACGGTTCTTTTCGGGTTTTATTTTTTTTAAACAATAGGTTCATTGTTCTCGTTAAACGGTAAAGGATCTTTATTTGGTCCGATTTGTGTTTTTTTTAATTAACTTCTCGTACTCTTATTACTGTGTTGCAATTTAGTAATTTGCTTTTTGAGATGTTGTTCTTATCGAGTTTATAGTCTTCAATTTGCAATAAGTGTTTACGACTGCAGTTGAATTTGTTACAAACGTTTATGAAACTTCACTTTTTGTTACTATATGTATTCTTAGTTCTGAGTACTTCTGCCATTGTTTTACCGGAGCTTGGGTTAGAAACTCTATCTATGTTTCGAAATTTAGCAGCTGGCGTGTGTTTATCTCCAAGTCCCTGAGATAAGATAACATCACCAGACATTGCCGAAGGGTCGGCGAGGGGTACTGACATTTGCTCGATTGTAGTATTTTGTTCAATATCACGTTTACAGCAATATTTTTGGAAGGTCATCACAGATTTATAACCTTGGAATCGATGCTGATATTTACTCTTGCATTCCTGTTGAGATATTATCGATGATGAATAAATTGGTTTCCAACTGAATTTGATTCGAGTTATAATATTTGAACTTAAAAACAAAATAATGTAGTAAAGCAACTATCTCAATTTATTCCCATCACCGATATTCTAGTCCATAAAATCTAAAATTACAGAATCACGTTTATCTTACGTGATCCACTGCGCTTCCCCAGGCTTCTCGTCTAGCTTTGACTCTAGCTCTATATCAGTTTCCACAATCACCAGAAACGCAGGTGCAGCTGAATCGGAGATATCAATCTTAACACGTCTGTCGACGATGCCTGAATCGGGCCTACTTGTATCAACCATTGCGGCATGTTTATGATAGTATCGGGCGCCGACTAAGCAGGTCTAGGCGTATACTTGATAACAGTGGCGCCATTTCGCATCTATCGATACCGTCCGCCATATGCAGTGAAATGTAGGTTCCTCAATAACTGGCCTTACGATGATAAGATTAGTAGCGAATCTAGTGTGTGAATGACGAGTGAATGTTAAGTAAATACATAGTTACTACATATATAGCTGATACTCTTTTAATATAACTGGTAAGTATTCGGTACTTTTAGTTATAGTTTATACGTAAAAGACTTTCATAAAAATCTTTACCACTGAAAATTGCTTTTGTCGCCATGAATATCTCAGTGGGCCACTAATTAGCACGAACTGTGATATTGAAAAGTCTGTACACATAACATTTGCAGAGAACGCTAAAACGCATGGCGTATTGTTAAAACATTCTTACTCTGTAATTACTCGATCCCCTCTCGATTGTATCGATGCTCGCTTTAATTCCTCTGCAGTTTAATTATCGAACAATATCGAAACGAATGGATCTACGAACAATGGATACGGTTCGCCCATAACAGTGTGAAGAAAGCTCTGGGGGGTCACTCTATATGGTGAAAATCTAAGTATCAGAGCGCTGTTGTGCGAGCCACGACACTATCTCGTTGTACGCGTGCCGATTGCACGACAGTGCTGGTTCGTTAGTTTTTCGACAATATAGAGTAACCCTTCTGGTGCCGTTCCTGCGAGATTGTCGTGAGGAAGATGTCAAAGTAAAGGTTACTTTGGTTGTTATAGATTTAAATGGGGTCCCACAATAAGTGAAGTGATGTTTTCTATTCAATTAAGCATAAGGAATCTTCGACCCGTAAACGCCTACTGCTAGACTACGGACTTCCCAAAAACAGTAGGGGAAAAAGTTTTGTAAAATAATTAAACAGAACACTTTTATTAAGTTAATGAATACAAGTTTACTTAAAGCAATTTATAAAAATAGTTGCGTACCTAGTTAAAAGAATATAGTATGATATATCTACAAAATACATTACCACAAATCAGTAATCAGAAGCAATTATCAGGCAATTCAAAGCAACAAACGAATTCAATAATATTAACATCATCTAGCCAACAATCGCAAATATCAATAAACAAGCAGATATTTGAGCCAGTTTGGATAGAGCCAAGTAGTAGCTACTGATACAGGGAAAGCAGCTTAATACTTAGCATGAGCAGAGGTCAGGTTTAACTGGTCAACATGGGAAGAAAGCGGCAGTAGCTGATAATATGGTGAGGAAAAGGCCCAATCTCGATAATACACTGAGTAATTACAATTTGTACAACCTTATATCACTCAGAGATAGCACCCAGTTGCTACATTACCTTGATTAATTAAATGATTGGCTCAGAACATTAATTCATTAAGTGCGGATATTTTTTGCGGATAATAATATTATGGCTACATTACTGCCACACAATAAAAGTATGGCAAATATAGTAAGCACGAAACATACATCATAAATCACTGAATGAAATATATCTGAAGTACGACGCTAGATGTTATGTAGATGACAGTAAATTAGTACGAGAGAAACCGCTAGTTTAACAATGATTGTTCCGAGATTAGAAAGTGTTAATTTGAAAATGATCACACATTGACTTTTTGATGAGAAAACAACGGTAGTGCCTGCAAAGAAGTAGCAAAACAGTAACTGTAGACCACTCATGTCAATATTAGTAAGTAAACTTATTCAGCTAACATTCCTCTTTCTTATTTCCTCATTTAACACAATCATGTAAATAATTATGTGTATCTCCGTATCAGCTTGGCTTAGCCTTCGAATCCAAGCTTTTTTGAGAATTTTACTCTGTAGGTATTTATTTATAATCGAAAACCGGTCATCCATTTTACAGAGTCAAGTAAATTTGTGTATTGGTCAACCGGAGAATTTAAATTAATGATCGTTTATTTTAATTTCATTGTTAAAATTGTATGAAATTTCAGTTTTATATGCAAATTTTGCGTAAGTACGGCTGTGTATTACGTAATAGGTAGTTAGTGCTTTCGATGTTATCATCGTAAGGGCATCTTGCTGTTCATAATTTTTTATGTTGATGTGGATGATGTGCGCAATCGATTTATGGATCTCCACTGTGACTGTATTTATCACATTATTATTTATTTTGTGAACTTGCATTATTTATTTATACATGTTTCTACGTAGTGTTTCTTCAACCTTACTCAAGCTTTGTTGATAGTAAAAGGAAAAGATAACATAATAATATATATTTTTTGTATATTTCATAATTCTTTATCTATCATTTTCAGTCTTATCGGGTACCGGAGTGTTATCATTATCATCAATAACATTGATTGTTACAATAAAATTATCGTCCGATGAATTGGGGACGGTGCTGTCGTGCCGACTTCGTGGCGCCAGTTCTTCACCTTCGTTTCAGTTGATAACTTTAAATATTCCAACTCACTGACATTGGGTTGGTGCTGAATGCTGATGCATTTTACATTTTGTGTGTGTATAGATATTTATATATAATCTTAATTAGCCGTAGTTTTTTCAACACAACACAGAACACTACCTTAAGGCCTATCCCATACCTCTGTGTAATTTAATGTAAATAAATGTTTAAAATCACTCAATAACAAACAGAAGCACAATCCATTACCAGTTTTACATTACATAAGTCTATTTCATTAACATATTCACCACCAAAACAGTTTTTTATCGTAGCCCTATCTTCGTATATCAATTTCGATTGATTATGGATCTTATTTCTTACATATTAGGGAGCTGTAAACAGTGAACGTGTGTGGTAAATTTCAGAGATGTGCTACCTACTACGTACCTACTGTAATTATGAATGTTTTCTTAAGACATTCCATGCCATAAATAGAATGGTTCCTAGAATGGCGCATGCGAGTTATTTATTACCTTCAATGTTTATTTATTTATTTATTTATTTATTTATTTGATACTTTATTGCACAAATATGGAATGTTAACATTGTTTATATAAAACTGTGTGTTTTCAAAAATAACCTCAAGTTTGGTCGTGTTAATTTTTTTTATTAAAGGCTGTGCCTAGTTTTAGAAATTGAATTTACATTGTTGTTGAAAAAGGAAATATTTTGCCTTAATTTTTTTATCTTAATCGGTTTTGTGTTATCAAGAGCCATACCCATAGAACAACGCGGACCCGGTCAATGCACATACCTAACTATAAACATTGAGTCAAACAGTATGTAGGTGTGTACTTACTGTATACTTACCTACATAAATAGCAAAAAAAGTAACGATAGCTATGAAAAGGGACTCCCTCTGACGACATATTCCAGCAATTTTTCGGGAACTATCAAAAACACAATAATTTTCATTCATTTTAACCAAAACCTTTCTTCTTTCCACAGGTAAGACTCGGTCGTCTGATTTATGATCATCATTATACACCAGGAAGTAAGTACACACATTACGTATGCTATCTGGCCAAATGATTATATTGAGAAGCGATCAATTTGAACCAGTAATTGAGCCCAAAATAACGTACCACTCGTGTTCATTATACACTTAATCTTTAGCTTGGAAGATACGTCTACTGAATTAATTGAAATAATAGTATACCTAATGCTGTAAATAATAATTTAAAGAGAGATGGCCTTTTACTCAAGACTTTTAAGAGCAAAACTCTTTAATGAATAAAGGACATTACCTCTAGATCAATAATTATTACTATAACTAGTTCCCATAAACTGAACAAAGTAAAGATTCATACCTAATAATATTAGAAATGAGGTACTTTGATCATGATCACAAAAATGGAAACACATAAGACCAACATTCATGGCAGATTGTCTTTAATCTATTCTAGACTCATAAAAGATACAATATCTAGTATCTTATCATAAATGTTATGGCTACAATCTCGGTCGGTGCATGTCTAAAGGTATTGGGTTTAATATTGTTTATTTACTACTTCTAAAAGCACCATTTGAATTGATTGAAATTATGATTTCTACCTATTAAAATGGGTTTAGTAGAGAAAAGCTAATATAACCCCGATATCTATTTAAATAACCTGATCGTATTTGTTTATTCAAACTATTTATTATTCTCATATCGGTCGACACTGTTATCTTCAAAACTATTTGGTTTCTTGTCATTCATTAGCATTTCATTAAGTTATAATTAATAATTATTTCCATTATTACCTAGCTTATTTTGTCTATAAGCCAGCCAGGTAACCAAGATATATAAATATAATATATTTCACAGACTAAATTAATTACACATTAACCATGCACACGCTTTCACTAAAGGTGAGATGATAAAAGCATACTCTCTGGTTCGATTTACGAGTATTCCTATCGACTAATTGCGTTACTAACAGTTCCTTCCATTAGCTCAAGAAGTATTCGTTGGTGTTGATATACGGTTTACAATAAATGTCGAGAGTAACTCTCATTAGAGGGTCATGCACAACGATAAGACTCTAGCACGTGTATTGTGTTGTTGATTTGAGTATTAAAATTTTATTTTAAAAAAAATTACCAAACCAATACATTTAAATCTAACTGTGTGCAAAAAAGGCTTAGTGCAGGTAGTTTTGAAAACAATTACCAATAGAAAAAAACCTGCGCCGCCGACGGCGCACCCAAAGTAAATATTCCCTTTGCGGTCAAAAGCCGGCCATTTTTGTTTGTCATTAGCTTTTTGTCCAACACTTTATAAGTAAATGAGTTTTTTTTTTCATTCGGCATGGTGTTTTCTTTGGCGAACTGTACAGGTGTTCTTTTTTGCAAAACCAATGTTGATGTCATTGTTTTGATTTATTCTGTCATTAGGAACCGGTTAGTGTTATTACCTTTTGTTTAATGTTGCGTTTAGATTTGAATTCTGATTCGTCGCGCTCTTCAGCGGTTTCGACTTAAATGATTACTATGTCTAGTATTTATTATCTTTTCGATCCACAGTTTATTTTTGGTTATTAAGTTTTTCTGACCACTGACAACTCGAAAAGCCAGCTAACGCAATACATACAACTATAATTAAATTTTAAATCTTACCTACCCATTTAATCCTAAATATTTAATAAGAGAGATTGTACGACAACATTACGTAGTAAATTTTCTTTTCGATTAAAGTATCTTTACGAGGAAGGAGTTTGTATTACACGTCGTCAAATGGCCAGTACCCATATTATTTCTAGTTAGTGAGGCTAAAATGTAGGTTCATTATACATTTTCAATCATTAAAATATCTAAGTTGGTTCGATCGTTTACTACCTCATCAGTTTTTGCCGTCAGTCTGCCGTATAGATTGTTACGGTTTTTCTGTGCGATCACCCTTTAAGGCTGCGCGTTGAGATCTAAACTTGAGATAAAATTGCGTTCGTTTCACTTGCTCACTATCAACTCAGCCGGTTTTGATGTAAGTTCTATGCTGCCATGCGTGTAGTATATCACGATTTTGAGTCATTATCAATTAAATTTACGAACTCAATGAAAATCATTGAAGATCACTCTACGGTTAATATTTTTTTAAATATTCATATTCATTTACCTATTTCTTTTTAACTATTAATTTTCTTCCCGCTTGTTTGACTCTCATTACAAAGCTTCACTATATCTGCAATACTATTATTGTATGTTCAATTTCATCCTCAAGTCTCAAATAGTCTCATAAATACTGCGACAAGCTGACTAACCAAAATATCAAGAAGCTATTGATCTCCAAAATTCCATTATAATAAGAATCCGTTGAGCCATCGTTAAATGAGATGATTCACCGCAGCCCCAGACACGCAGACTGTGAAATTAACGTAAACAAAAAAACCGTCTGGATTATAGTGTAACAAGAATTATAATGACGAATTCGTGAAGCCGAACCGTGTTAATAGACTCTTAGATTTTTAACTTCAAAAAGCTGTAACTGGTTGGATAGGCTATGTGAACTGTTTTATTCTTATTTACTTTGAACTTCGAAGAATACGAACAGCTCCAGTTAAATACCTAATAGTCTGAAATTGTAGGTGTCGATTTCTATACGGCCTGAGGACATGTTGGCTGGTTGAAGTATTTACAGAAAATGTAGGTACTTAATTGTTTTCAACATTGAATATAAACATGCCAGAGCTGATTCACACGCTTTCGTGAATAACTCCTCAATATCGCGAACAAAAGCAAACAACAATGATATAACACTGACATCTTAACGCGCTCTTAGCCAAATAAACTTCAATCGTGACGTGAAAAGTAAACTCGACGAAATTTACGACAAACATCAAGCTTTTAAACAGTTTGGCGTAGAAAGTAGCGACGTCGCTGCAACATAGACTTGTGTAGGTAGACTGGAGCCCACAATCTGGTATCTATCAAGTAAAGAGCGCCTATTGACCGGTTTGCCCGTAGGCGAGACCACACCGCTTCGCCCGATCATTTGCCGCCATATTTTTTTTGCCCTGTCTATCTTTTTGCATATCTGTGGTTTATTTAAGGCGCGTTGTGTAGTTCAGTTAACATGGTTGCGGTATGTTGGGTGAAAAAGTTTTTGTTTTGTTTTATTAAATTAATTTGAACTTCAAACGTTACACATAATCGAATTTTGTAATAGACACTAGGTAGTTAGTGAATTTAAAACTGTCTCAATCACCCGTTTAGAGATTGCGTAAGTCACTGGTCGTTCAATAAGTAGACAACATTTACAACATATTAAGCGCCAACGCCTAAAATGAAAACAAAACAATGAAAGGAAAAGTTGACCTGCCCACATTAAGCTTTTTTTTTTTTAAATTGGTTGTAAATTTTATTGGGCAAATGCGTGTGTCATAATAGAATTTGCATATCCTTTCCTGTACAAAGGAAATTTAATGTGGATGATGGTGATTTTTACACCTACTCTTATATGGTCTAGGCTGCATCACTAATGATAATTACAAACAAATTTACAGAAAGCGTTAATTACAAATTACAAACAGTAAAGACTTCGTAAACACCTGTAACTTCAATAACCCAGGCCTTACTAAGAAAAGCTTTACCGTTTACACGACAGACCTAGACGTACTTTTGTTTTGGTTACTAGCATTTAACCCAATACAGTAAGGAAGAAATTGCATTGCACTTGCGAATAACCTGTGGAGTATGAGTCATTGGATGGCGCCATACCCAATATGGTGCATGTGACATGCTTCATAATTTGAGGACATACAAGTACATACAAGTACATACACACACGCCTATGCGGTGATGTAATCTTAACTCATTGAGGTAGAGGTGATTTTTGATCAGGTTCAATTGGGAATTTGGGATTGAATGTTAGCCGTTGATACGGTGCTTTTGTAAATAGTATAGGTACAAACACAATGATAGCAATAAAATCGAGAAAGCACACATTGAAGATACCTATACTCGTATCAAAACCCAAAATTATGAAGACCCAAATGTCGAATTTCGAACTGTTAGGTTTGGACAGAGATAAATTTAAAATGTGTGCCTTCAGAATCGCTAACCAATAATAATATCAATCAAAAAATCAATAGAGGTTTCAGAAGCAACAAAGGTAGCAGAAAAAGCTTCGGGAAAATAAAAGCGACTAAAACTCACTTGTTAAAAGTAGCCAATGCCACAGTGACAGTACTTACCGAAAACAAGGCCAAGATTAACTGACCTGATGGTCGTGTCATGAGAGGCATTCTAGCTTTAAAAAAACGTACAAACAATAGCTGACACCTTACCGGTACGTTTAATACTACGAGTTAGAGTCGTAGTCAGCACAGCAGGGCTGCGAATTTTCGTTTTTCATAAGCTAAAGTGACCCCGTCGTAATCAAGCCACGACACTTGTCTTGGACCAATTTGTACGTCAAGCGTAAACGGGGAACGCATAAAATACGAGACATTTCGTGCTAAGCTAATTGATGCAATCATCCTGCTTTTATGGCTTAAAATTTCAACTAATGCCGTAGAAATATGCCTCAAACTGTCCGGTATTTATTCATTTGATGATGTTTATTATTTTTTAACCTTTTATAGCTGAGCTTAATATTGGGTCTGGTGTTTCTAGACAGTTTTCTATAATGTAAAGTATACAGTCTCACGTAATTTAGACATACTAACATACATATTTACTTGTTTATCCTTATGATGTGACAGTCCCAATTTTAAAATGAAATTACCTATTTAGTACTTATGAGTTTAGAGGAGAGCTATATTCTTCGCGATAACTTCCTAAGCATGTAATAATGTTCCACCATAACAAAATACAATTAGGTAACATATCATTTAACAGATAACAATTTAGAACATAAATTTAAACTTAAAATTCATTACACACGTAGACAGCAGCCGATAAAATTGTAATATATTCCTGTAATTAAACTATCGGCTTATTCAAATAAAATACACATCAAAATGTAAATTATTCCGTATATCCAAAGAAGATAACTATTATAAATCCTGCCTTATTGACTTTCCATAACCAATTAGTAAAACTTTTAAAGAATAGATTACCTATAAATCGACGGAAAATAAGAGAATGAAGGATTAATGGAGTTTTAATCGATATGTAATCCAGAGCCTTGTTTTTTTTTTCAACCTTATGTGAGAAAATTACCGTCAGAACTGGTTCCACAATTTTGCAATATTTTTTGACCTTCGATTGACGTTGGCCATAATCTATGAAAACACAAAAGCTTTGGATTAGATAAGTTGTCACTCGTATATTTTACAGATGTTGTTAGCTACATTATGTTTTTTAAAACAATTATAATTTATCTAAAACAATTCGGTTCTATGCTACCTTGCAATAATAACGCCTTTAACTTTATTCCCTTCAAAAAATATTTAACTTTATAAACCTTATGATGATAAAACCAAGCTACATAATTATATTTTTTGAAGGGAATAAAGTTAAAGGCGTTATTATTGCAAGGTAGCATAGAACCGAATTGTTTTAGATAAATTATAATTGTTTTAAAAAACATAATGTAGCTAACAACATCTGTAAAATATACGAGTGACAACTTATCTAATCCAAAGCTTTTGTGTTTTCATAGATTATGGCCAACGTCAATCGAAGGTCAAAAAATATTGCAAAATTGTGGAACCAGTATCATATCAAAAAATAATCTGACTAGTACGACTACTGAACAATATTAAAAATAATATTATTATTGACCATTGACTTGATATGAATAACATTAATGACGGCATTAATATTCAAACAGTTCGCGAATGAATTAAATTATATCAATATTTCCGCTGACTCATTGTTATTTATAGATGAAGCCTTTAAATTGAAAGAAACCGTTAGAATCTATTGTAGCTGTAGTGCAAAAACTTTCTCTGTGTGAATTATAGCATACCTATAGTTTGTTGATCAAAACAGTCACTGCTGTCCAAATTTTAATATCTTTTAGCGTTCATGACAAAAAATAATTATCTACTCAAAACATGATCTCATCTAACACAAAAAATATAATATGCGCGCACAAGGGTTCCTTCAGGCATTCAAATCAGCTGCCCAAAGCCTTATGGGGAAACCACAGAGGACACCTGAGTGGCGCCAAATCCCCAAAGGCCCCATCCGAAAAAGAACGGCCCAAAGAACCATAACAAGAGCCGACATGGGTCAGGTGGTCCCACCGAAGCTAAAAACAGCAACCTCCCCTAAAGAGCATTTGGAGAATGCCGTCATAGAATTTGTGGCAATAACAACCGCCACAAAGCAGGTAAACCTCTTGTCCTGCAAAACCATCATGCAGACCTACAGGCAAGAAAACGAAGGCCGGCTAAAAATTCTACTCGAGGAGGCCGAAGCCTGCATATACGATAACAGTAGTTGCCAAGTCCTCAGAGGCAAAATGACTGGAGCGTATATGGCGGCTTACAGCGAGGAAAGCGGATTTGTACCCTGGGAATGCAACTCCTCAAAATTTACTGTCCCACACAACAACCAAATAGTGGTCGTCGCCCAGTGCACCAGGATTATGCTAGAGGATAAAATCCTAGCAAAAGTGGAAACCATCAACGCCAACTGGAATCACTGGACGATGCCCACTATCACTTGGGTGAACGGGGTACCTGGATGTGGGAAGACAACCTGGGTGATAAATAACTTCGATGTGAGCAAAGACACCATTATCACAACAACAACTGAGGCGGCCATCGACATAAGAAACAGGCTAGCGCATCGTATTGGTGACATGGTCAGAACTAGGGTGCGTACGATGGCATCAGTCCTGGTAAACGGCTTTAGAGAACATGTCGGATGCCAACGCCTGATAATTGACGAAGCCCTGATGAACCATTTCGGGGCAATCGTAATGGCCGCCCACCTGTCTCGTGCCTGTGATATTGCTCTGATCGGAGACATCAATCAGCTACCATATATCGACAGAGAGAACCTATTCGAGCTTAGGTACAATCGCCCAACACTGGTAGCAAACATCACCCAGGAGCTGTTGTGCTCATACAGAAACCCCATGGATGTTGCATACGCCCTAAAGGAAGTATACTCAGGCATATACGCAGCCACAGCGCGCATCCAATCCCTGCAGCTGAAAAGGTTAACAGACGCAGTAATTCCCAAATCCCAAAGCAACACTCTGTTCCTGGTGCATACACAGGAAGAAAAAGAGACCTTGACCAGCCAAGGGTATGGTGAAGGAATGGGCTCACGCGTCCTAACCATACATGAAGCACAGGGATTGACGTACGAATCCGTTATTATCATTAGAACAAAAGATAAAATAAAGCTGCATGATAGCGTACCTCACGCAGTAGTGGCGCTGTCGAGGCACACCACCACCTGCACCTACTATGCGGATGACACCGAGGACGCTATCGGCAACCTCGCTAAAACGGCAATAACAGCGCCAAAGAAACGCATCCTCGAGTACAATCTAAAAATGGCAGTTAAGAATCGAGACGAAGAGGTCATTGCACTTTCTGGGGAAATGTTAAGAAGGCATAACGGGGCGGAACAAAACATAAAATATAATTTTCGTTAAGAGCGCAAAATATAGGCCAAATTGATTAATATATAATTATTATAAAAACTAACAATTAAAATAAGTTATCTTTAAGAACAGAGTCACACAATAACATCAGGCAAAACATGACCTATAACGACTGAGGGGCCGAGCCATTGCCAGGTGTCTACTAAGTTCTCCGAAGAAAGCTGGCATTGGCCCTGTCCTTCTTAAGTTTGTTGCCATTACTAATGTAAGTGTGACTCTGAAAACCATTAATAAAAAAAAAAAGGAAAAAAAAAGAAAAAAAAAAAAAGACATTTCTTGTATAATGAGATACACGGCTGGGGGTTTTTAGTCGGTTAACGCCCGACACTACCTGGGTCCTCTTCCCAGGTGTCCATGTGGATTTTCCCCCAGCAGTGAAAAAAAAAAAAAGAGAAAAAGAACAATATATATATAAAAGAAAAAATATATAAACTAAAGACAAAATAAATATATATAAAAGATAATATATATAAACTAAACTTCCTTACCGAGTAGAAAGTAGATAAAAGAATTAAAAACTATCTCATAAAAATTACCACTCTTCAAAAGGCACGGACATAAAGTCTGTGGAGTGATAATCATTTATTAAAAAAAAAAAAAAAAAAAACACAAAAAATATAGTTGTATAATATGTCTTCAAAATTTAACATAAGACACGAAATATGGCAGTAGAATAGTTTCATCTACAATGTTGCATGCAATATGGAGAGAGTACTATAAAGTCAGCGATAAATTTTCCGATTGTGCTTATTTATTGAAGTCCCCTTATTGGTGAAGATTATATTGAACACATTCCGTGTCTAGACAATTGATTCGATGTAGGTAATGTTTTTTATCAAACAGTCCAGTAATAAATGATTTAGTAAATATAGTAAAATATGTTAGATATAAACTCAAAGTTGGAAATATCCAAAGTTTACAATATTATTTCGTTTTCCAAAAATGTAATCTTTACTTTTTGTTGAATAAACAAGTCTTAATTTGAATCTAGAATTGAAAATGTCTTAATCCGTCAAAACTGCAAGCCGAGTATAAATAAATATGTGTCTGTCCATACAGCAGCGATCGTTCATTGTAACTGATTGGCTCAGTGCAGGCTCCTGGCATTTTCATTATGGAAGATGGCGCCAACAGTTGTGCAAAACTTCAATGATGATACAAATCCATCTTCGATACAGTCTTTGCATGTCTGTTTTGTGTACGTTTTGAATGAAGAGGTTGTTTTTTGCCTTATTATGCTTTATACGAGTAATGTAACATCTAGTGCTTGATGTTATGGTTGCTATCTTGGTTTTTAAAAATAGGACTTTATTCGTCATCATACAATTCCATAGATAATAATTTTAAGAACTACCTAATTACCTACATCATACGAAACTACACTTGTATTGTAACATAAAATTTACACAATTTTATTCGAGCAGCATATTGATAAACTACATATTACATCCATCCATGTTCTCTTATCGTATGTAGCAAGTGAATGGTAAACGCCCACGAATGAAAAACTATTAGCTCCCTCGACCACTTTCCCAAGTAATTCATCGATACATGATTTATTGGTACACCTTGAAATTTAAATAGGAAAGCTCAATAAAGACTACCGTGTATCCGAACCATCAATTATACGGGATAAAGCAATTATAGGGATTAACCCTGATACATAAATGAACCACAAATGAAATTCGAATAGCTTACCTATAACATAAATCCACTTCAAATATTTATTGTTGTCTATGCTGACCAACATTCTTACTGGTATTTGTAATTCATTTGAATATATTTTTATTTAACCAAATAAAAATGCTTTCAAAATAATTAAAATAATTCCCGACGGTGCCTCTTGTGACATAATTTAACATAAACTTTTAAAACCCGTAAATCTTGCCAACACAGTTATCCACACAGACGACAGAACAATACGTCGAAAGAATCCGTATCCAAACAGCGTTGTTCCCGGTACGTGGACACGTAAAAGAATCCGTGTGTGTACATAAAGATCCATCTCAAAAGCAACTATTTACTCTTAGTCCCTTGAACAAGCGTGCCTCTATGTGGCTGTCAGACGTCATTACACGTTACGGTAAGATTCACCTCTGCCCACCTCATGAGATTGCGTCGTCCAAATAAACTATTCAATGCACTTGGTTTCACACATAGAGATGTAGTCTTAAGTGTTTTGTTTCACCCCGGATGGATCATCTTTTATTTTGTTCCATGTCTTTTTCTTATTTACGTCAGCCACTAATGGCCTACTTGATGGATTTTCTACGTCTTAATTAAGCTCCGTTCTGTTTGTGTCTAGGGCGGCCGCCTGATGGTGTGATGCAAAGTTATTAAAGTAACTTTTTTGTCTTTATTGATTAATAATTGCTAATTTGCATTTGCTTCCAAAATTCACGCGTACGGTCTACTGTTACTCTAAAATCAGTCAAGCCTTAAAGTCATCTAAAAACTAAGCAGGAGAATATAGTTAGAGATAAAAAGATCATAAATCTAAAAGCTAGACAAGCCTTAATACGTGTCGAGAATGATGAACAAACACAATTTAATAGTACTGCCGCGAAAGCTATCCGGTTGCATTCAGCAGTGTGGGAAGAACCTATGACACTCACGCTGAATTTAAGACCTGCGGTTGAATAATTTGTTGACAATTTTGTCGCCAATTTTCTGCACTTGTACCAGTTACTGACTCAGCTTGCACATCACGAGTTATTGCGAGTTGTTGCAGAACAGACTACGTTGTCTAACCGTCTTATCTGGGACTTAATCTCAAATGCTAGACGTTAGCGTTCGCTATTGGGCTTGACAGCTGTTTTTGCTTTTGTAAAAGTCGTAAACTAGGAAGCTCGTAGGAGTCAATGAATAGATTTATGGTAAAATCTAAGAATTAAACATTGTCCCCGTTAGATTTTATTGCCTTTCTAAACAATAAATTGTTGTTCACAACAAAGTTACGCTGTAGATATTTTTAATTCTTAATTATAACGCACGTTACGATGAAATTCTTTCTGTCGGAATCACCAATAGAATTGGTTTGATAATTAGCACCATGGAATCCATTGGTTGTGTTGCCTATTAATCTTTCTGCTCCAAGCCGTTGATTTGCTCATAACAAAGTATTAATGGATAGCTGTAGAAAGAAAGGCAACATAGACATATAACTTGATGGGAATCACTCACGCAACTCCAAAAGATATATTTATGTAGGTACTAAGAAAGCGAAGGGCCGTAGTTCTTTTATTGCATACATTAATCTATTGGAATCGTTACTCACGGTACAAATAACAATGATAAATAAATGTAAATTGCTATGCCTTCATATCTCGTAAGCGAAGGAGATGGTTACGGTAACTATAAACTTAATCAAAGCAAAGGAAGTTGTAAAAATGTAATTCACTTTTATGCAGTCTGGAGGCAGCAAACATCATAATTTTGAATGTAAAGGTTGACTAGTCAATAATATGAATTGCTGTTATTTGGCACTCTATACGCTTTAATGTAAAGTGTAAGGCCAAATGACGCCGCCAATTGAAATAAAAAAACACACATAAATATTATCTGGCATTTTTTTTTGTAATTGTCAACTTATTCTAAAATTTGCTTAACAATTTTATTAATCACTTATTCGAAAGCATAAAAAGCTAGGTTTATTTTATTCTTTATCTTCGTGTTTACAGCCGCTAATCATCAGCGTTAAAAATTTATAACTGTTATTATTTGTACTATAACTTTATCAACTGTTACAAGATCCTACTATTTACACGGGACGTACTTACTAATCTTGTCTATGGTTGCACATCAAACATAATTCAGTACCTATTTGCATTTTAATTTAAATGAAATACGTCTGTATAACTTATGTCAATGAGTCTAAATTCTCATGGTGAGTTTGTCGAGCGTTATCAAAACTATCTTTGTCGAAAACGGGAAGAAAGTGTTTGCGGCAGATAACGTAATCTGGTTTGAAGTAAAGTTCATGTTCTTTCACTGAAACGCTGAATTGCTACGTTTAACGGTAACTGTTACGTGAGTGAATTTAATCTTTCGTATAATTGTGAAATATAATTTACCCATACCTTACGCATTTATTGTTTTTCGTGATAACTAAATTCAATAATTTAACCAGGCACTATTATTATGTCTTGTGTTAATATATTAGGACGTGAAGTAAAGTTAAGTGTATTCTTAGTATTAGAAACGATAGTCTTTAACAATTAAATGGCCAAACATTCTTAAAACATAGCTGAAAGTGCTACTGTCCTGTCGAAGCATGTTAAAGTTGCTAAGCGCTATTATCATTCTCGGGTTCGCGAATGAAGAAAACGTGTAGAATCCCATAAATCTTCATAGGAAAGGAGTTGAACACAGTTCGTGACGGTAATAGTGGCTCGGTGACCCAAACTGCAATCTATCATCTGGACACCTTGCGCCATAATTGCTTACTACGATTATTCCAATCGCGTCTTTTGAAAACCTTCTTAGGTACCTATAGATAATCATTCTTAAAATGTGTGCGAACAATTCGCAAAACTTTCTAATAAGATTTAACTGTTATTGAGTGTCAATTGTACACTCTTTAACACCGCAACAAAGCCGAACCATTTATTTAAATGAATTGGTGTCTACTGTTGGCAATTTATCATTGCTACAAGTTAGCATGTGTCACGCGCTATCTCATCCCCATCACCAGTAGACAGTACCGTGTACTTTCCCAGCAACAACAACAACAACGGCTATCCAAGCACTAATCAATTGTCCGAAGAAATCGAAAGCGCCCGCCGTCGTCACTCCATTATCGCTCTAGGAAGCGTGTCGATCGCGAAACGTGACTAATCCTTCGTTGTCCGTTAAACTGATATCTAAATTATACATTGTAATGTTCGTACAACAAAATGGCTGGACGTTTTTCGATTTCTCCCGTTGGGGAGCACGCGGGCGACGCGTCGTCGATGACATTTGCGGCGCCCGATACCACGCTCGCAGTGCACAGTGACAAGCCGCGATCGGATCGGCATACATTCCGTATTGCTTTCAACCAAGGTCCTGCCTCGGCCGTTTATGCGGAATCATGTAGGCGCTCTCGCTGTTACGTTGTCATTTGTTTATCACGGCATTAAATTTTGATGTACGCAAGCGTTCAAGTATAAATTTTGTTCGGAATAATCGTAAACTTTTATTGTTGTTTGTTTTATTTGTCCGCTGAAACTGTTTAGGCTGGTGTGTGATCTGATGATGAAAGTGAATACCCGTTATAGTTTACGAGGTTGGCTGGTGTTATGACGGTGCACGTCGCATCCGTTTGCGCCAAGTCACCGCCTTGTTTGGAGAAGCTACCGGTTAAGGTGTGGACTACATTTTATGGACGGCAATTTAAGTCGTATAAAGACTGACCATTTGTACGTACTTACGGAGCAGACGGTTATAAAGTAACGTAACTCGTGAATACGACGTCGTGAAGCAAAGAAATTACTCATAGAATAGACGAGTAACATGAAAATTCATTCATAAAAAGCTATTGCCTAATACTTTGTGAATCAGATAAGTCAATAAAACAATATTTATCCTAAACACATTGTTTACGAGTTCATAACTCATAATATTATTAGTAAGTAATATTTACTTAAAATAGTGGTCAATTACACTTGTCTAACTCCCACTGGTAATAAATATAATATCCACTATTTGTTTAACACGGACTGCTGTCCTTGTTACTACGACATTACGCTAATAACCAAACAAAATTTGCAGCACGAATTCTGTGTTAATGGAATAGTATAATGGTGGTATTTGTGTTTTGTTAGTTTGAGCGTAACAAATATCACCGTTCAAATTATTCTCGTTAATCATTAGTAGGGTAACGTAACGTACCTTGGGACGCTTGTACCTCGGGACATTGATTGTATTTTAAAAACCGGCTAAATAAACACATTAAAATTCTACCCTAGGTATAGTATTTTACTCGCTTGGCAAAACTAGTGAGTCTCGTGATCATACCAGCATCGAGTGTGTGTTGAAGATAATATGAAGTTTTTTGGGGTCAAAAGTAGCTTTTGTATAGTTTTTTGTGTTGCTTTATCTCATTGAGGCATGCTCAAAATAAAGACATGGATGTCACGTATAACTTTTCAGTTATTTAATTTCATGACATGGCAATTATCTGAAAGATTCCTATTAATTAAAAATAAAGATATTTAAATTTTGGTTAAATATTGCTTTTTTGTACCTTGGGACACGATTAAATTTGTACCTTGGGACACTGTTTCCTATGGCTTTGTACTATGGAAAATGCAAACATCTAAATAACGCCTTATATCTCTGTTCTTATTAGTGCCAGAGTGAAACTAGACAGAAGAGAGATGCAGTAAATCAATAAGAACAGAGATATAAAGCGTTATTTAGAAGTTTGCATTTTCCATAGTACAAAGCTATAGGAAACAGTGTCCCAAGGTACAAACGTGTAACGTACCTTGGGTCAAAACAAGCCATTTTACTTTTATCTTAATTTAATAAAATCTGGCCACACTAAAGTTTTAGCACAAATACTAGTGATAAAAGATTATATATCCTACCGAATAAAGAAAATGTCACATTAATATCTTAGTTGTACGCTGCGATAGCTTCATTCAAAGTTGGGGTAGTCGAAAATGTCCCTAGGTACGTTACGTTACCCTATATTGATCTGGGTATAGTAATTTATATTTATATTTGGGTGTCAGTGTACCTGGTTTTGACAACGAATTTCCGATTCAAATGTATTAAATTTGACACCAATCACTTCGTTTATGTTAGGTATTTCGTTTTGACTTCGATCAGTTGTTAATTTCTCTACTAATCTTCATTATAAAATTGCTATCAAGTAGTAGTATTTCCTTCGATAATGTCGTCCTCCCCGATTGAGCGTCAACCCGAAGTCTAATTAAGGCCGTTTTAAGTCATGTCGATCTTTATCTTGAAATCTCATCAAGAACTAATGAACTCTGATCACGTCGTTTGATTGAGACCGCAACGTCGACTCCCCGATTCAGGAATAGACAATTATTATGATCATACTGATGATGATGATATGACGAATATTGTAATGTTCTTTCAAATTTTACAACTGTTAATTTTTCAATTAAAATTAATTTAAAATCTATGTGATAAGATCAAATCAAATCGATTTTAGGTATAGGTACTCCAACAATACAAGAAAACGTCCGTCTAACTAAAGCTACTACTACTAACTAAGACATACCTAGGTTAGAAAATTGCGGTCTTATCGCTTTAAGCGATAAAAATATAAATAGGACTCCAAACAGAAACCGTCACCGCAGCCAATTAATGGGGTGCAAAACAAACAGCTATGCTAATAAGACAGAAACCTCGTAACCGGAGTTATGTTCTCGCAAAACTTCTCAATATATCATTTCTCGAGAGAGTACGAGAATATGTACGAGTAAGACAACTTGACGACTTGAGAATCACGAACTTGTCCGAGCCAGCTGTGCAGTATACAGTTGACTTCTGAGATGTCCATCTATAGCGGCTGCGACTCGTAAAGATCCGCCAACCTCAATCGTAAACACTAGAAATAAAGAAACACGAGCAATAAGTACGGGCATAAGAAACCGATGCGTACTCTAAAGTTGATGATTCGCGCATCATTATAACTTGCAGTAATCATATCTATGTATGGCTGTCGTCAGACGTGTCTTAATTTCCTGTACCGGTCCCAGTTTCAGGGCAAAGGATCCAGTTCTCTCTTTGAATAACGAGTACCGTTGACGTTGATGTTATGTCTTTGTTTATCAAGAATTTCCGGTTCTATTTCTACGTTTGTTTGAGCATTACGCTTGCTATCCAAGCTTTCAACTATTTCTTCATTAACAACACCAATATTTAAAACTTCCATTTCTATTCAAGATTTTCCTTCACACATTTCAAATAAATAAGCTTCGGTATAAAACATTGCTTTTAAATTTACCCAGATTGAAACCATTAGGCATTAAAAACATGTCAAACTTTTTCTTGCCACTTTTAACTGGCGAGGCGTGGGTTTTGGGCGGATAAAATTACCGGACTTGCATCCTAAATTTTATTGTCCAGTATGAATATAGCTTTTGTACATTATTTTTAATCTCCATGGTCGCTCAATACTTATACGGTTAAACGGGAAGTTTCAAGATAATCCGATTGCACGTTTTGTGGAATCGCCATTTTTATATCTTTGTGAGTCACTATTCAATAGTGTTTATGTAGAATCATATTACAAGTATGTTTGCGTTTATTTTTTATTTTCTCGGAGTACACTATTAATACGCAGTACGCACGCTTTATTTGACTAATTGTTTTTTAAACAACAGCTCGTATTCCTAATTTGGGCAGACGTAAAACTGAGCTTTCTACTTAAACATGTTCGTTTTATTAGCTATTAGAAAATCTTCTTCGATTACATCTACTTACGACAATAATGGGCGTTTAGCTTTCACTTTAGATTCGAAACACAACCTTTAAACTACAGAAAATTTACATATTTTGATTTTATTTCTTTGTGGCCTTCTTCCTCCTTATTTGGACATGGCATTTTAATACTGGCCACTTAAAATTTGTTGCATTTTGCTCCAAATACTTTTGTGACATTAAAGAGAAAATTAAAGCACTGTCAATGGCTGACTTGAGCGGGTTTATTGTAATTACTTCATTTAAAAGTACTTAAGAATAAGTGCCCTACTTTCGTATAGTTTTGGGGATCAGTATCCTTAACTTCTTTTTCAGATATAAGGTAAAAATACTTACTTAGTTTTTTTTTTCGTTAAGTGTTTTATGCACTCCAAAAAATTATATGAATGATGATGACACAGAGTCGTTGTAGCTCTCGCAGCAGCGGCAGCGCTCCGAAACTTAGTTTTTCGTCATATAGAGTGACCCCGCTGCCCCTGTGTGGAAGTAGAGTGACCCCTCTGTGTGGTAGTACAGTGGGCGGTGAGAGCGGCAATCCTTCCGCTGCTATTAAATAAATAATAATTAAACGGTTGTCACTGTCTGTCCATCCGTCTGTCAAGTGGTTGTTTAGATGAAGGCTTCAAATTTAAATAATAATAGGAATACAATCATTTTATGTTCTATAGATAGATAGATACTTAGTAAGTATACTGTATCGTATTATTCGGTAAATGGGTTAAAAGAAGAAAAAAATATTTTATGAATCTTCTTGCATGAGGTGTAAGGTGCATATGAATCACAACTAAACTCTTGATGTTTCCTCCACATTACAACATGGTTAAGGGAAGTACTTAGGTACTAACCTACTTGTAAATAGACCAGTTTCATGTAAACAAGACTAATCCCCCGTTGACAGTTGTCCTTGCGAATACAGGTGGTATGTTCTTGAACAGCCTCTGAGGTTGAGCCCCTTGTATATTATATAATGTAGGCATTTTTATGCAGAATGTAAAAGTTATGCTCATGGTATGGAACTATCAGATAAGAAGAAAATGACCCACTTTAGATGGTTTATTTACAGTCAGTTTCACACCTCGTAACCTCAAGTTAAGCAGAGGGTACATGTGCACCGCTTTGATTTGAGTAGAACTTAAGTTCGTGCTCAGTATTTACTCAAGTGTGCAACTGGAAATTTTCTTCTTTCTTGAATAGTTTGGATTTATGTAAGTACTTTTAAAGTAACTTGGTCCGTACTAGTCCTTATCCGGTTAAACTTCTCAAGTTATTTAACCAAATGCTTAAATTCTAGAAATCCTTGTATCACTCTTAATGCTTGCAAATGATATCAATACATTTATTGACTGGTTTCAGTCGATCGCTAGTCATTTTGCATTGCATTAGTATTGGTATTTATCTAGACATCTTACTTGTATTACAAAAATACATATTCTGTTCAAAGTTATTATATTATTCACTTCATAAAACATAACATTATGCAATAACACGGCAACATATCAAGATAATCACATGAAATGTCAAAGCAAACACTATTATAGTGTAGGTACATTATCAAACATAACCTTTGCATTTATAACATAACTTGCCACAGCGTGCAGTTCTAACAGTGGCGGCAATAAACACAGATTATTCAATTATTGTAGAGATCACAGGTCAAAACACGTTGTTACAGACATGAGATCCACTTGCATCCATTTATGGCTGGCTCTGTTAGTGATTCAGTTAAATGGTTGTCTTGAATTTGAAGGTTGCGCGTGAAACACATGTTTATTATTAATATAAATTTAAACACACAATAACTTTTAACTCTATGGAAGTAATTTGAACTACCTAATAAAAAAAAAGCTCGTCCTTATAATACATTCAGTTCACACAGTTTCAAACTGTCATTTTCCATTCAGATCACAATAATATGAGAGATTTTTGAGAGGCCGTTAATTTAAATGTACCTATTTATGACGCGGAAATTATCCATCTGAACTTATTCTCGTTATCATTGTTTCATATAATAGCTTCAACTACTTTATAAAACGGATTAATTTATCCCCTTATAAAGAAGGGTCATTAAGTGTATCATAGATGTCAATTTGCATTTAAATCACCGACACATGAGTCGAAGTAATAAAATAAAATAAGATAGTTCTGCATTATACGATCCTATCATTGAGTCACATTCACTGGTTATACAACTGGTTATCTGTGATTACGGATTAATTGGTGTTACTCGAGATTCAGTAATGAACACGAATTTATGATTTAGTTTCATCACTCAGTGAGTTAAATGATAGAAAACTTTAAATCCTCTAGCAGTTTTATTGGTAATGTTTTGATATTTTTAAAATATCTCTTTCAACATTTCATCCATTAAGTTACTTTTTCAGGTCTTCAGTAAAAAAAAATATCCGCCTAGACCTTTTCATTATATTTCATACTACCTAAGCGAACTAGTAAAACATAATGATACCCATAATTTTTGTAATTTATGTCACAGTGCATATAATTTCTAACATACAGAAACACAGGAAACTCCAATTAAGAACAGGCTTAGAAAAAATCGCGACATATAAACACAGTCTCAAGGTTTAATCAATAACTTGCAATAATCATACCATGTATGACAAGCGTGATTATAAGCAATTCCTTGCAAATCATATATGTAGAGGTACCTACAGGGGTGTTGTGACATTAATAATTTTCTTGTTAATCGAGATAAAAACCAATAGACAGTGATACGGACACGCCTCTAGAAACTTTGCGTTCATTGGATCGAGTGGTGTGATTCTGCCTGTACCTTTTCATATGCCCCAACAATAGACGCACACAAAGATAATACCTAGATTAATATTATCCTTCATACCTACTAATTTTACTTGGAAATAAATAGGTAAGTATACCTATAACTATTATTATAAATAATAAAAAAAATAGTCTCTATATACGCATAAGGGTTTATTTTACTAGACATGACTCGTTTATGTGACCAAATAGTTGTAGGCCTAATTCGGCATCCAAAAGAGAAACAACCCATTCGATTAGTTTAATAAATGTAATCGATATAGCTCGGCAGCTTGACAAGTGGTTCGATTAAAATAAAAGTGTTTTAAATGACATATTAGATTATTTTTTCGTATTAGGTCTATATCAACTGAATGTAATCTAAAAAAATATATAAAATAGTCGATATTGATATTTGTTTTGTATTTTTTTTATTGCTAGTCGCATTAGTTAGTTTGAGTTGTACGTCCTTAAAAAGTCTCACTTTAATTCACTCACATACAGTGTTTGTGTTCCCGTTATAACGTTGACGTTCTCTCAGGAAAGCTGCTTTTATATTGTTATCTAGATAAAGAAACATGATATTGACCTACGTGATACACAAACGGGTACTAAATGACTTTCTCACATCTCCTCACCACCAGCGTCTTCATGTAAAGTTCAAGGAATTCATAAGATGGATGATAATAATCTGTGCTTTCATCCAGTGGCGTGTCATGGGAGAGGCCTATGTCCAGAAAAAGTGTATATTGAGGAGGCTGACTGTTTGTCACCGACATGCTAAGAATAAAGGACTGATATAGTAACAGAGCTGATATTATGGTCACAGTTGTAGAGTTAACGAGAACAGTGGCCGGGAAGACCTAATAATACCAGTCAGGCCGCTAGGGGTGGGAAAACAACCTGCGACTGTAGCAGATGTAGATGTCATATCGATAAACGTGTGTATGTGTGACTTGTGAGTGTTTGTGTATGGGAATTTGTGTTTAGTTAAGATTTTTATAAATTTCATTGTTTTACCTGGTTGCAGGTTGTTGGAAAATCATTCTGTATTTAATAAATTTTTAATCGTTTTTTTTTTCAAAATTTAACATTTTAATTTTTCACTATTTATATATTATAAAGAATATCTATATAGTGACCTAAATACATCTGATATCATCTGCCATCCAAGCAGTAATGAAGAATTTGGTTATTTTTAAGTACCTATATTTATTTTTGTTTCAAACCGAACAACCCGCAAGCTCGTTAAGGCTGCACAGACTTACTTTCCTGTCAGAAGATTGAAAGTAAGGTTTTCCGTGAATTACGGCAGTAAATTTAAACAGGACTTTATTGAATGTGTACTGAGAAACATTATTGAACGACACGACTTCCGAAGTTTACTTTTACAGATTTATGTGTTTGCTTTTTACCAAATATATCGTAATTCTTCGCTCAAATAAAAATGTTATGGCTTCTGGTTAGGTGCTGTGCAAGCAATATGGCATTTTTACTGTTTATTAATATGCCGGTACCTATAGTACAGGTGTACTTTAAATAGCTGTATTAAGCATTATATGAAATTCACAGAATTTTAAAGCAAACATTATATTTACCAAGTGTAGGTATGTAGCTACGTTTAAAACCTTTGTTTTATAAAATTAATAACTATTACCTTAAATGGACAAGACGGCATATTATAAAGTTAAGTTTTAAAATGATACATAGATTATTATTAACAAGCAAAGGACATCACTAGCGGTGTTAACTTACTCGCAGAAATAAATCTGTGCAAGCTTTGTTGTACTTGTGAGGCTTCTCAATTGCATGAAAAAAACTAGCTCATGTGAATGTGAAAGGTACGAGTGAGGATAAAGTAGAAGAACTTAAGTGGGTATATGATTTTATTTTTCAAATATTTTGACTTCTTTAGGTTACCTAAGTATGCTATTGAAATATTTAATGAATAAAAACAGCCTTCATTATGATAACTTGTTAAAAACATTACCCTCCTCCTTCGGCAGTCGGGTAAAAACCAAACTTTACACATTAAAATGGATTACATACTTTGGAGATACTCATACTCAGACGAAAACACTCCTCTTTTTGTTAAAGGGCTAAATTAGCCAATAACAACTGGCTGAATATTCTTACTGACTATATAACAATAAACTAAAGTCTAGAATCTAGATAGCAGACTGATGATGTAAATCAGGAGTCATTGCATTATGTCACCTACAGTCTGGACCATTATTAGTCATCTGAAGACATGTCCAACCAAGTCATGGGTTTGTGTGAAGTTGTAAATTAGAATAGCAATACGAATGTAAGACTGACTAATTGAATGAAAGAAAATGTGAACTTATTAATCCAACAATAAGTCATTTTTAGTAGACTTTAATATAAACTCTGAAAAACAACAATCTAACGAAAATTCTGGATCTAACTGTACGCAGTATTATGTTTTATGGATGAGCGTGGTCAGTTAAATGACTTGACCAGTTAAATTTGACTAAATATGGCAATGTTTACATACGAGTACATCGTTACTTGAACGCCAAAATATGCGGTTATTTTAACCGTTTAAAGTAAGACTTTTTGAACGGTTCTTGCTCAACAAGATGGTAGTGAATAGTGATATAATGTGAATAGTAATTTGTCCATGTTAATGATAAATTAAATATAATTATAATCGCGCGGAAATCTTACCCCCAAATTCGTAGAGCTTTTTGACACTTTACAATATGTTTAAAATTGACATTGTAGTATGTGACAGTGTATTAAAAGTGACATTTCATCTTTTGGACTGACGTAAAGAGTCGAAATTCGTGTCTTTCAATGTCAATTTTAACCTTGTTGTAAATTTAAAATACGGTCCATGAATTTGAGGGAGAGTGTATAATAATAAGTTGACTTCAATATAAACTTTTTCGTAAGTATATAAATACCAATTTCTTATCCTCTTTACTGACTGGCTGGTAACAAATTCACAACTCAGCAGAGTTCGAAAATCGAACAGAAAAACAAATGAGCCGTCAACTCCCATATCCATTTCCCGCGGCGCGACCGCAAACAGTTTTAGGCGTAATGAGTTCCACAGTCGTAACAGTAACGTTTATAAATCGTTACTATTTAGAAAGTTCACGGCGCACAATGAATAAACAGTGATAGGCTGCAAGCCCCGGGGTTCGAAAGTGCGAAGTTGCAGCCCGGATAAGGGCCGCCGCACGCTAGCTGCGGTAAGGGAGGCGGGACATTACGGCAGCGTTCACTCTTAATTTAGCACTGGAAATAAAATGTTGTTATTGTTCTGAGGATTGAATGTTGTTGCGGTGTTTGTGGAGTTATTGTTGTTAGTCATAAATTTTACCCTTCCCACCATATTCAACTTACAAATGGTTTGTAAAACACAAGTATATCAAATCTTTGTGTCAATCAAAGCTTCTTCTGTTGATGATATTCCGCAATAGTGATGGTCCTCAATAAAATTGCAACCCTATGCGAACTCAAGACAGAGACATTAGTTAGCAAGCGCTGCCAGGGCTCGAGTAATTGAACTGAATTGAACTGGACGCTCCTAACAGAACAGTGCATTACCGTAACTAGTTCAACTTTCAGAGAATCTTCGCTTTTACTGTGACTAGATATAAAATTTATGCAAGAAGACATTGTAGTTACATCGACATACATAGATAAGGTAGGTCGCAATGAAAACTACCGTGGTTTTAAATAAAATCCCTGTATATTTTAAGTAAAAAATTAGTAAATTTAGGTGTATTTTGCCATTACTTGACAGTTTGACGATTGTTTAAGATATTTAAGAATTACCACAAGAAAACTCTAAATGAATGCAAAGCTCGCACTCAGAAACTTTAAGTACTGCTTATAAATTTAATGATAGGTTTTTATATAAATCCTATTTAACAGCGTATAAATCAGGACTTTAAACATACAAGTCATCAAATCTCAAAGGATAACGTAAACCTGAGATAGTGAACAAAACAGTGAGACACTTCATCAAACAGTAAAGCTTGCACTTCCTACATTCTGTACTGCACCTACATCATCTACAGCTGACCAAACATTGTGCGGCGACGAGACACAAGCTATTCCCAACTGATACTCATAATATCACTGGTTTGAATGGAAATACAGTCACGAACAATTAATAAGTTCCACCTGTCATTGCCGTTCCATATTTTGCTGGAACTTTTTCATTGCTCGCGAGTGTATGAAGCTGATTTAAATCCAAGTACGGTCCAAAGTGAGGAAACATTAATTGTTTAACTTAAGATGGGAACGATATAGCGTTTGTGGTAATTTAGATTGGATTTATAATGTACTTACCTTTTTTTAAAATAATAACTTCAATGTAAATAAAATTGAAAGACATCAAAAATTCAAAAATGTTCTTCATTATAAAAAAAACATAAATGTCTTATAATAAATACGGTTTATTCAACAGACATCTGAGAGGATCGGTTAGGACTCGCGTCGTAACTTATGCGTCTCTATTGTTACTAACACGGCGCGACAAGTTACCAGACTCGTTCAGATGTACATTGCCATCAATTGTCACACAATAATAAGCTTTAAAGTTCAAGGCCTTAGTACCATTGTTGTCTGCAATGTCAATGTTCAGCTTTAACACGAGCTATTTGCAACAAATGACACTGTATTAAATGCAGTGACATAATGTATGAGTTTATTTTGAAGTATTGGTTCGATTTATTCTAAACGCATCTTACTGTGACATCAATAAGGGTCCATTCGTTGCATATGCGTAAAGATGGAAATAACTTTGAATGTGATTTGCATTATATATTTTTTACATTAATAAATTGCTCTTTGAGACGATAATAAAACGACATGACTCGTTATGTGATTTGATGTTACCCTGATTATAAATCAGTAAAATTATAGTCGTTATGTTGGATAATAATAAACTTGAACAAATCTGAATACACTACTGTAGCTACATTTACAGGTGTTCGTGTGTATGTTTCAATTGAAATTATTATAGATACGCTACGATAGATAGTATCTTTACGTTCAGTTTTCATATCAGTGGTTATTAATATATGTACCTATATGATATATTTTTTATGCAGCCTGTGTTGTGTCACACTGTTAATATTAATCAAAATTTATTTTGTTTCAGGTAATTCAATACATCTTTACTCCCATCAAAAGAAAGAACCTATCAAAGTCAAATCTGCTATCAGTAAGTCACAAATTCTTCTAAAATGTATGAAGTTGTAACGTAAATAACATTTGAACACAACTTTGTACGAAAGTCACAAAAACTAGTAAAACCCGTTGAAGTGTTGACAGCTCTGGGCGTCTTCACTTGTCTTCCTACATCTATTAACATTACACAATAGAATAACATCCCAGTTTCGTTTGCACTTGCGAGTAAATTATACTAATTTATGTGTCCGAAGAGTCACCGACCACACCCGGTAAGTCTAATTGCTTTTGGAAACGTCACGTGAATGATTCCCAGCAGGGCGATCACGAAAAATATAGAATCGAATGCGAGTGCGACTAGTGTCAACTTGACAGCACTTTCGAACACTTTTTACCTATAAAATTGACAATTACTCGCATTCGATTCTATACGTTAGCTCTGTTTTTCGTGATCGCCTTGCAGATAGTGTATCTCTGTGAAACTATTGTGTGAATCATCATAAAAATCAGCCCAATTCGTTTGCAACAATATGCTCAAATTTTTACCTGGAATTATAACGTAATTTCTACTCATCCAAGGAGTGAGAACGAAGATTTCTAGACTAGAACTCATTTAAATACACTTGTCTCTGAGTCGGTTCAAGTTTAAATGCATCGTAAACATTATCTTTAGTTCCCTATTATTGTCAATCCGAGTTACAATGTCGAGCGTATCCTTATATTCCTACTAATAGTTCAAAGGCACGCAATACAAGTTATTTATGTTGTTGATATCGGCCGAGACCACCCGTGATCCGAAATGAATTGGTATCATAACTGCTGACTTTGAAATCAGAATTGACGGCCTGTGTCTATGGCTGATGATCTGTGAGGACTTTGTTGTTTACGAGTGCGGGTCAGATGTTGGTTGCTGCTTGGACTCTGCGGAAATGATAATTATGATAGATAACCACAACATGTCATTAACTGCAAGTGCATTTTTTTCATTAAGCAATGAAAGAAAACAAGAAAAGGAAGAACAATGCAAAGTCCAAAAGAAATATCAGAGGATCAATTTGTCCTCACATTTGCAGTGACACGGTAACTTGAGGGTACGGAGCAGGCACTAGGTTGACAACATGATTAAAGTAATCTCAAATGTCACGAAATTGGAGCAAGCAGGCGTGACGCACGAACTCGCGACTAAGGTTGGCCGCACACCTACGACTGGTTGGTCGTGAACACAAGTTGGACCACGGACTTGTCGGCTGATTTGGTACAATTTTTGCAAACTTTATGTAATTAACGAAGTCGATTCATATATACAAGTAGTAAAACTATTAGTGATATAGAAAAAAATATTGTGGAATCAAAAATATACCTCTATAAGTATAGAAATAAAAAAAAAATCTCGTTACACAGCACTTTGAAGGTTTCCTTTCCCGATTGACCTCTTTATAAGCTGTTTTGCCGACTTAACTGCAGACGTCCACAAACCCTTCATGTGAGGACTAGATGGATTCATAAATTATGCTATTTTAATACCATAACCAACTGTAACAGCTGTTTAAGGTATATTTAGTTTAGGCGGTACGACCGCCAATATTTCTTTATTTAGTTGTGAACCATCCAGTCACCCTAAACCGCAAACTACACGATTCCCCAAGATTACTGAACAACTCGTGAGTACAAATTTTCCGTCTAGTCTAGACCCAGTGCGCCTAACAATTTCATCAAGCCTTGTACGGTGTTCGCCCTACGAACAGTTGTTTGCTATGATTCCGTAATGTTATAGCAGAAAATGTTAATGCCATGTGTTTGGGTTTAAGTGAAATATGTGTTGCAAGCTTTCTATCGTGTTTGAGCTTTGTTTTTCTTTTACTTAGGTATAACGTTCATTTTATTACAAACTATTTGTTCCGGACTCACTGTATTCCAGATTTGTGATGATAATATATTTTTCTTATATAGCAGCAAGTTTCCTCGAGTTCTTTAGATATTAATTACATAATTTCGTTTAGTATGTTACTACTTATTTAATCTGATCTTTATACAGTTTAGTAAGTACATTTATTGGAATCATTATCGAGATAATATCATTTGCTTCCCACGTCTATTTTAGTGCAGTTGTAAAGCTATTTTTGTCAAAAGCTATAAAAAAGTGTCTGGCGATATAAAATCATATCCACCACCCGTATACAAGGCAATTCCCAGTACAAACAATAGTTTTATTTTCGTATAGGAACCCGCATTAAACCATTTTATTGCCACATTAGTATTGTATTCCACGTTAACTTCAATATAGACCAGTAAGTACTTACTTACTAATTTATTGTTTGTTTTAATTTCAAACCCATTCTGATTTTAATCTTTATGTTTTATTTTGATGTGGTTTTAGTTTATTGTAAAAATTCCAGCTGTATTAATTTATTGTAACGTAGAAGGTATTTGTGTTTTTTTAATAATTCATACCTAATATTTACGAGTTTACTAAAATTAACATGAACTCGTCAAAATTACATAGTTTGTCCTAATCTATTTTACTTCGATTTCTTCCTGAATTTATCCATCACAAGTGACCATCTAAGTTCAAATTGGCATCCTAATCTTGCCTTATTGCCTCTTCAACTTCAATCAAACCTGAACACTTTATCAAACCAGATCGTTCTGTCACTTAGTCACCGGGTGAAGCAATCCCACGGATTGCGTCAAGCATGTCGGATGTTGGTGCACGATCGATGCAAATGATCCAGGTATCAATAGTTCAGGCCGGCCGACTATTCGATGCAGCGAAACATCTCCGTAGCGGTCGTGCGCTCCTGGTACTTTATTTGACTTTTGGTGACTACTAACTGCTGCTTATCCATTAAAACTGAAACTAAACTGAAAAAATCTGAAGAAACTAAGTTAATTAAAATGAATGCTGTAACACTTTCTTATTTCAAAATGTATAGGTAATTATGAAATTTCTTATTTATAATTATAAACCTTGTTTTACGTCCAAAACTAACTATCGTTGTAGAATTGTTATGTTGTATTGAATGGGAGCGCGGCTCGTTTGTTTATGTGATCACGACGTGAAGTTTACTAATGTGCGAGCTTTTTGGTGAAGCGAAAGTGATTTATAGACCCTCCCGTTTATATGTTCTAGTACTTTGTGGCATTGTTGATTTGTTTCGCAAGAAGGGTGTGGGCCTTATTTGCAGTTCTAAAAGGATTTAAAGAATAAAATCAAAATGATTATGTATAGTGAAATGATAACTAGAGTGACTAAATGATCATGTCATAGCAAAATTTGCGACAGCCAGTATAATAATGAACTCTCTACCTATTTGGAAACCCCTTTTTAAACAAAACTTTAGAACCATTTAAATTCAGTTCTAATTTTAAACCATCCCTAATAGCTACAAATAAGCTAAAATCCTCACTTTGTTCCACATTCCTGAGTATCAAAAGTCAACAGCAGATTCTTTTAGAGGCAAGACAAAGCCCTGAGTCCCTTGAGACGTGTGTATATGCGGTATGAACCCTGGGAACACAGAAAAGCACCTTCAATTCTCACCCTAACGCCCTTGTGATAAGTGCCACGGTAATAGATGATGCAGGGAATCTCTGGATGGCTAGGAACGCATCACTAATGAGTGTGGATAGTCTTGGACTTGAGTGTTCTTTTTTTGAATCCCTTTGTTGATGGGAAGCGTTTATCACTGGCCAGTATGTGAGGAAAAAGATTAAATTGTAATAAAATAAGAAATATTATCGTTATCCTACATTCGTCGTCGCACTTCTAAAAAGCGTTAACCGAAAGTTAGAAAAGTAAACAAACGTTTTCAAATATCCAACCCCATGTTCGTTCCACCTGTTGCTATCCAACGGTCGACCTTCAACATTCCCCCACTACGGAGTCATTGGACCGTGTAAAAAGTATCGCATACCCCATTGTTGGATGCTTGTGGCGGATGACAGCAGCCAATGGTGCCTAAAAAGAAAAAAACCGAGGGTTAATATTGGGATTTTGTCGATTTTGTGGGAAACTTTTATAGGTAAAAAAAGTTTGATTATTTTGGTTAGGAGGTAAGAAAGGAATAAGGTGTACCTTGTGTGGCGGTCAAGTTGGTCCTCCTGGTTGTTGCTCCTCCTTCGGCAGTCGGGTAAAAAATAATCATATCAAAAACTCATTGACTTAGTTGTTACTAAAGACATTATCGATTCGATGCCTCTACAAATTCTTACATTATCTCCAATATTTCATCCATAGGTAAGTACATAAAATTGTGCTAAACTTGCCAAAAATAAAAAGCTCCTCTTTACACCACAATCTACAGAAATGTACACAATGAATTCATATCAAAGAGTTTAAACGCACCACCAAAACCAAGTCACATTATCATTAAATTTTACGAATACCGCCTTCATGTAAGCCCACTGAATACCTCAACCTTATTAGGTCATGGCTACATATCAGAGCAGTTGAATTTGGAACACAATCCCTGGTGTATGTCCTATGTTTTGTCTCTGGCTGGATGGATCGACGTATAAGGAGGTGGGATTGACAGTTGAGTTTTTTTTAAAGTGGCAACGGACTCAGTGTATCGAGCCTTTGTTTAGTTTCTGAAGAAGACTTTATAACTTTTAGTCGTATAATAGATTCTATTTATGACCAACAAAAACGTATGGTATATTTTTCTGATTTATAATATTATTTTATTTAAGTATTTATGGATTAAAGATATATTTCATATTTTTTAAGAATATTTCATGATAACATAAATATTTATATTCGCTTTTATATATTATATTTTCTCATATTAATCTGACACAATAAATCCAAATATTTGGCGTCGTACCTCATAAGTCTCACAAGCATAACAAGCGTGAGTCGTGTTGATCTTTTATTTATTTGTCGTGATTTGAAATTTATCGATCGTAAAGCACAGATTTGGAGTGGACCTCATAAAGAAGCTTAATACGACTTGACACCGTCAAATTCAAACTTATAACTTTTGCCTAAAATCATAAATAATATTATTATACACGTAGGACGCTGTAAATTATATATATTCGTCTGTATCTGTTTTAAATAATACACAGGTAAATACATAATATGTTTAAAATATATTATTATTTATTAACTAAAAGGCATTTTATAGTAGGTATCTAATTAAACTTTTTAAACTCAAGCAACTCCATACATACCACTCTACAAAACTATAAGTAAGTACATACTTACCTAATCTGTGAGTTTACTTTTCTCTAAAACGAATATTATGTATTACTAAAGGTCTCCCGTTAATTTATAACGGCTTAAAAGGACATAATTCATTTCGAGATATAGACACTTTATAAAGGTCGTGTAAAGGACTTGGAATTAGGGATCAGCAGTTGGGGAGGTGAATGTCAGAGGGTTCCGCACGTGACCTTAACGCTATAATCTTATGGTAATTGGTTTTGTGTGAACGACAGATGCGATACAATAATCTTACTTAAGAAAGTCATTTGTAGATATCTCTAACAAAGTTCATCAAAGGTTATAGTATAGGTAACCTGAAAGCATTAACCGCAATACATAATATATGTATTGTGTCTGGTTTACTTAGAATTAAAAATAGTATGAAAAATGATGGTGGTAACTACCACCTTTTACTGCAGCACTTATTATATTCGTATCTCATTATGATGTCATAACGGTGACAGTAATAATCTTATTATTTTAAAGAAACCACTTGCTTTCGTGAAATGATTTGTTACAACAAAGTAAAGAAAATATACACTGCATACCTAATTTGCTGCCAAATAAGAGACAAACCTGAAATTACTGATCATACTGTTGTTACTTGCTTATTAAAATGTATGCTGTGGTGTAAAATTAATCTGGCAACTTTTATAACTAACGGTTTTTTAAGAGGGTTGTAAGATGCTAATACTTCTGCAAATTCTTATCGTAAAACTGGAGTTTAATACCGTATTTATAGATATTTACATTTTAAAACACCTCAAATAGCATCAATTTTATCAAAAGTACCTCTATGTCTTATTAAGGCTTAAAAAACTGTACAATTTAGAATCATTACTCGATTATATTTCCTTCCTTTTGCATTCAAGTGTACTTAATCTCCTATATCGTATCTTTATGGACTGTTTTGATTCCATTAGCCAAACGTTATTACTTTATTCGGATAAAACTTTTTATTTTAAAAAAAAGTGCATTCCACAAAAAGGTACACGACATCAAATTAATTTAATGGCCCATCAACACACGTTTTAATCGTGCAAATGCGTTTTTTTCTTGCAGACCTTTTGCCATATTGCACTCGCCCATAAATATTTTATATTCCTGTTTGCTTTTATTTGCTTTCTAAAACAGTTTTCCATACAAAATGTTGTGTACAGGCCGTTTTTTTTATCACTTGCCTTGTATGTCGGGCCAATTACTCGTACATCGATTAAATATTACAGTTATTAAATTCATGGGGAGTATTATTGTTGTGTTTCACGGGTATTTTTATGGGTAAACATAATAATTATTAGATGCTTCTCGTTGTAGCAAAGACAATTACGTAGCTAAAAAAAAACACGCACTCACGCCTTGTACTAATGTACTCCCTTGCGGGGTAGGCAGAGGTGCATTGCTGCACCTACTTTTCGCCAGAGTGTTATGTTAGTCCCAATGTAATAGGGGGCGGGCCAAGACCCGAGAACAAATATCTGTGTTTAAACAAATATCTGCCCCAGCCGGGAATCGAACCCGGGACCATCGGCTCAGTAGACAGGGTGACTAACCACTACGCCATTCGGTCGTCAGCGTAGGTTTTTACGTAGCTAAAAGTATCAATATTATGAAACTCGCCAAGATGTTGCGATAGTAAAAGCTTAGCCGATGCTATACCAGTTTTAATTAGCTTCCCCTGTATTTATACAAAGAAGATTCCACTTCGATAGCGCATGTGTAAATCTTGATAGTTTTTAGCTTGTTAACCAGTTTATTAAACCGAGAGTTATTCTCTTTGGAATTAAGTATGAAGATTCTCACATGAAACTTACTCAACTTGCGCAATTTCTAAACTTTATTTTTGAACACTGTTTTATCCGTACACATATTATTATATAAAATTTAGTCTTAATAGAATGATACAGCAGTTTACGGACAAAATGCGAAGAGGAATTGCTAAAATATTGCAAATATTGCCATTACTATTTGGAAATAATGTAGCTAGCATTACAACTCTATCTAAAGTGAAAGGATTCTAGCACATACTCGTAATATCTATAAATTACAAATACACATTTAACTCAACATGTAGGTAGGTAACACTTATCATAAAACATAATAAATAATTCTAAAACTGGTTCAAGTCTTAACATCTTAAAACATCAGCCTCCCTTTTACGTAGTGCCATTAACATTTCTTGTGAAATGCCACGTCGGGGCTCGAACCTGGGCCCTTGCACAAGTGAGATCACTAGTAACGGCTATGCCATATAGAGAACGGATGACGATATAATTTAGTTGTAGGCACTCAAAGAAGATTAGATGCCAACTGTTTTGGAATTATGAAGAAATTTTAATGGCATCAATGTTGGATATGAAGTTGACATTTTTAGAACAGCAACTCTTTGTTTGTGGTAAGTTTAATTTGATCTGAAAAATACGAATATAAGATTTTGATTTGATTTAATTTTTAAAATCTTTATTAGTTTTTTGCAGTTAACAAATATGACTACAGATAAATGTATCCTACATTGCGAATTCTCTGGACAGTTATTATTATATTATAACGTATAATAATAATATAATAAAAACAATTTAAGCCAGAAAACCCGAAGCTTCTTGTTAAAGGCGCAATGGCTACTTTTGTGGCCAAAATGACAGACCATTTTGTACCCCTATTATTGTTCCGTTGAAACACCAGAAAGATCGCTATCGCGTATTAATCGTGAGAAGCAAATCGTGCTATTCACACGAAGTTGTAAGAGGTGCCTTTACTAAACACCCTGTATAGTACCAAACACCCTAAATGCGATAGTTGACTTTAGGTCCTAAGCCTCACGAATTAAGGATGGTATAAAGTGTTGTGTACATAACTTTTAAGAGACGCTAATCTGCTCTTCGGTAGTAGCTTTTATCAGATCTATGTGTTCACGTTTTGGGAGTAGGTATTTGGTGGTGTGCCGTTCTCAAATGATTTAGAAGTTGTTTGTGCAGAATAGTAGTAGTAAGTTAATATTATTTTATTATTACTTAACAATTTTTACTTAACATTAGATTAGAACGGAACTATCTAAGTTTATTGTATATATTTCAAGGTACAACCATTCCGAATTTTTACATGTTAAAAAAATAATATAGTATATCTACATATAATGAGACAACATTTAACTAGAGTTGAGAGTGACATCTGAAAGTTAGAAAGTTAGTGCGAAAGTAACAGCAAATAAGTAATATTTTAGTGTTTCAAAATCATCCATAAATCAAGTCAAAGGTTCACTTTTCAAAGTCACACTTTTATGTAGGTATGGTCTTTACCAACATTGCGACACAAAAAATAGTCGATAGTAGTCTATTCGATACCATGGCAGTACGATTCTCGGGGAGTACCTCACTGAATGACACAACTGTGGTCACGACCGACTGATGTTGGACCAATTTAACTTACTGTTATAGTCTCGGATCGGAAGGTTTTAATGTTACTATAACTTGAATTGATTGATTTTGTTACTTGTCTCTCAGACTTTGTTTTAATGGCTGAAAGAGGCTTCGAAAGTTTTTATTTTTGATATATTTTTTTATTAGATTTGAGATTTATAAGGTAATTCTTAAAATACGTTTTTACGTACTTAATTATATGTTTTTTTCCAACAAATCTCAAATAGGTTGTAACTTCTAATTGAATGTCTTCAATTAGCCAGTAGCAATTTAAAAGATGTATGAATAGTGGCTCAATAATATCATACACTAATTTTGGAGAAGAAGAAGATGGTGGTACACTTAACAACCTCTCTCAGTCAAAGTAAAAGTCAACTGTGCAATAAAGAAAACCATTTTTCACAATTAAAAGTGTTAAATACTTCCAAGTTCCCACGACGTTCGAACGCCTCAACAATAATTCTCGTTAATAAGCTGAGAGTATTTATACAGTCAACCTGTGGAGTACAGTTTGTGCAACTATTTGAGCTATCGTCGAAATTTTGTAGTGTTCCGATTGCATCGTCGAAATTTTGTAGTGTTCCGATTGCACTGAAAGCGTTTAAATTTGGATAGAGTAGACTGTCCGTTAGTTACACTTATGACTTTATTAGTAACGAAAGCATCTTAGTCCGTACATCCATCGGCCCACGCTACGTCAGATTTGACAGCCGGCCATCTCATGATAATGAACGGACGAACGGTCAAGGCGCTATTGAAAACGTAAATGAAATCGTATTTTTACATTCGTTGCTTGAGAAAATGTCTAAGGTCAAAATCTCATTTCGGTCTCCATTTGAGTACTTCACTCAAAATATTAGACAGGCTATTCAAAAATAATTTAGAAACCTACTCGAATATACAATGTATAGATATAGATAGGGCATAAACTGATTTTCGGTTTACGTAAATTACGTTTCGTCACAAGTTCTTTACTGCGGCAATAATCGGGATTAATTCGAAGTGTCTCCAGTCAATGCGATAGTTTAGTGAGAATGTGACATTTTACTTGGTCGTGTAATCTCCATTTCGTGCGGATCGTGCAACGGCCGTGTGAATTGTTCCTCTAATGGTGCGCTTTAACTTACACCGGTTAGCTTGTCTAATTAGTTTGTTGGAAATTTCTTTACTACTTCTTATCTTATGCTATATGATACCTAAGCTTGCTAAACTTGACTAGGGTATATAAGAATTATTATCATTGAAGCATCACATGACATTCATTCAGTCATGACTTCGCCTTCCCTACAACTGACAACACGAACTTGTTTTGACAACGATTTTTGGATTCAAAATGTATTGGATTTGATACTAATTACTTTGTAAATGTTACTTCGTTTTGACTTCGCGATAGCCCTATCGTGTCTGATTCAATAATAAGAACATACGAAATAGGAAACACTTTTCATCCTATTACGTCACAGTAACAGTGGAATAGAAATCAGTGCCATATCTATCTAGACTCATTCTAGGAAATGTCTGGTCTAGACCGATCGTCATTACAGCATGCGCCACTATGAATAGAAATGGATGCATACATGAATATTAAATAGTTACAATGAAGGGCCATTCGGTTAATTTCATGTCCGTTGAAAGATAGATTGATTGACTTCAAAAGTGAGACCAATCTTAGAGAGTTTAGATATAGGTACTTACTTATCAAATAATATTAGATCTCTTTAGGTAACACCATGCTTACTATCACAAGTCGTTTTAAGATAGATTTTTCAATAGTCAGATAAAAGTTATCTGAGTAATAAAATTGATGCTGTCACTGTCTCATACAAACGTACTGACGTGACAACTTCAGAATTATTCCCCAGATAACTTTTGTCTGGCTATTGAAAAATCAGCCCTTATTAGAGTAAAGTAGAGTAGAGTAAAAGTAGGTAAGTACTTATATAAATATTAACCTATCAAATTAAAATGTTCATACTCAACATAAACAGGGAAAGGTGTAGTTCCCACGACTAAAATGCTAAATAGACGTAGGAAATATAAACTTTAAGGTGCGGGACGTGTTAAAGAGGAATTCATTAAGTTGTAAGCTTAATGGAAAGATGCTTGTAGTAAACCACAACCCCTGCGAAGGAGCTATATTATTATTATTATACCTTTATTGCTTAGCAAACAATCAAACATTTAAATAAATATATTATTATAAATTATTTATTGCACATAAAAAAAACATTGTGCAAAGGCGAACTTAATACTAGTAGCATTCTCTACCAGTTAACCTTTGGTGATGTCGAGAAAGTGGTTGGTAGTGCGATAGGCTGAGAGGAGATAAGTTTATCTACTTAAATGGAGACACAGAGATATACTTAGGTACTTATACATAATAACTATACTAATTATATACCTACATATATAAATATTCATGAATACAAGGTGTTGAATAAAGAGTAAAGTAAGTAGAAAGGGGGTTACTTGGGACGTTAGGGATTTGTAGAACAGTTGTTCGGAATTAGCCCCTGAGTCACCTTCTTTCGGCTAACAATACTTCTACGACTTTTTCTAAAACCTATAGAGCTTACTTATTTGATGAATTAAATGGTTTTATTAGCTATATTTCATGAAATATTAGCTATTTCATGAAAACCGGCAAATTAATCATCACACTGTTTTTAACTTCGCTTCTTTCTTATGTTATTTATCATGTCTGTGATACGCAGACCGACAGAAGTATCGTCCTACCGCTATCTCTGTATCTGCCGACTTTGCATCTCTTAAATGCAAACCAGTAACAAGATCGCCCGACTCTTGAATTTTATTTCGCTTTTGACTGAACATGCATATGCATATACTTGATTATAGGCATACTGCATCTAGTTCGTATCTAGACAATCTAGAATGTAGCCCTCTTATTCTTAAAAACTTTATTGGATGTTTTGGCTATTGAACTGTTTTATCCCTCTCTGTCAAAAAACAAATTGTTCTCTGTCAGAGAGTGACAGAACAGCTCAATAGCTAAAACGTCCACTAACTTTTTTATGAATGAGGGGGTAGATGTGCAGGTTTCCTCACTATGTTTTCCTTCATCGTAAGAGTAGATGGTATAATTTATTAAATTTTAGAATCGTTTAATTTATGAAATTACACCAAGAATCCTGCATAAGTATTACATTTCCGGTTATTATTTAATTACAGGAAAATTCTAATCGTGAAAACATAATGATACATACATGATACCAAAAGTTTCGATGGCAATCGGTTTGAAGAGTAAACCTCGAGACGGTATCACGACCCCACCGGCTGGGCCCAGTTCCGATAAACATCGGGTGCTAATCGTGCTTTATACTACTGATATTTACTTTCACTTTAGTGGTATTATTTTAATAATATAATCGATATTAATATAGGTATAATAGTTAATAAGGACTCGCGATATTAAATTTGAAGGATAATTAATATTCTTGTTGGATAGGTAGTGCTTAAGAGACTACAAAAGCTTCGTCAATTTTTTGAGTGTTCTTAGCCATATTTTATCAAAAACCGCTAAGCCGTTAAAAAGTTATGCGACTTTTTGTATTGAATTTCGGGGATTTTTAACGTTGGTTAGGTTATACACTTTTATATTTATCTACATTACTGACCAACTTCTGGCTACTATTCTAATATTATAAAATTTTAGGTTGTAATTCTAAATTTCTATTCCTAACTTAATATTATAAATGCGAAAGTAACTGTGTCTGTCTGTCTATTACTCTTTCACGCCAAAACTACCGAACGGATTTAAATGAAATTTGGTAACCATATGGTCTAGACCCTGAGAAAGAACATAGGCTACTTTTTATCCCGGAATTCCCACGGGAAAACTTTTTAAGGCGAAGCGCAGCTCGCAGGAACAGCTATATTACATATTTCATCCGGTGCGTAGCTACAATGAGTTTCCAAGTAGCTCCCACCTAAAATGCCACCTCCTTTGAACGGTGCCGATAATAAATTCCAAACCTGAATGCATTAATCTCAGTATGATATACAGGGTGGTGTCGGTAATTATCATAGGGACTGGATGCCTGTGACAATGCATTGTTAGCTGTTCCACTACAGCTTTCTAACCAGCCGCCGCACCGTCAGTTACGGCTGGTTATACGTATACTAGGGCTGACTAGCGCAAATAATTAAAAAATCGCAAGTACTAGGTATAGTAAGCATTTAGGTTCTAAAAGTTTTAATTAATAAATAATAAATAATCTTTATAATTACAGCCTTACAATCTGTCTAAATTTTATTTTATTTAATTGACGGCGCCGCCTGATCATAGTAAGCCCTATAACCTTAAAGTTGCTGTTTATTTTGAAATTATTTTCAAAAGTATACATTATTATATCTTTTATTTGAGAGGCACTTGAGAGAATACTTTCGGATTTTTACATGAAATTTACAACGTCGTCTTCAAGGGAAATGAAACAAATGAACAAATTGAGGATTGTATATTTAGATCACAATTTCCCGCCTTTCCCATGTCTTAGACTCCATAACATAAAACTTATATTGATCGCTACGTTAACTCAGCCAATCTAACCCTTATTTGCACATACCTAAGAGTGTCTATGTGATGTATTTAGTTTTCTAACGTTGGTATCACTTCCTGGCATTTGTCCATAGAATGACCGTGTTTCTTAAGTTTCTTTTTGGGATATTTGTATGTATAACCCTCTTAGGTATAACATAGGTTAAAAATTGTCCACAGTGCATTGCACAATATTTATTAAAAATATTTATCTTGATGTACCTAGGTATGAGTATTTTTTAACCGAAATACCTATATTACGAAGAAAGTTAGGCACATAGATACTATACTTTATTTCATCTCTGTTTCCATTCACAGACAGATTTACAGTGATGTTTGTAACAAGTACTACTATTTTGAAAAAAAAAACATACTTCCCCGTTTCCCTTAGCCACGACTGCATCACATCATCCAAATATACCAACGGAATCGAGAATGCAGTCTCAATATCAGCAGTCAGGCAAACGTTGAAATGTTTTATTTATGAATCAAAACATTGTCCTACGGCGCACCTGTGCTCAGCTGACATTGAATTGATCTGCCCTAGATTCCAGGCAATCAGTACAAGAGTCATAGCCTCCAATCTATGTACTTACTAATCTATGTGATGGGGTAATACTAAATACTAAATAATATTATAAATGCGAAAGTAACTGTGTCTGTCTGTCTGCCAAAACTACTGAACGGATTTGAATGAAATTTGGTATACATAGGTACGGCGGTCTAGACCCTGGGAAAGAACATAGGCTACTTTTTATCCCGGAATTCCCACGGAAAAACTTTTTAAGGTGAAGCGAAGCGCGCGGGAACTGCTAGTCTTTACTATAATATCGTCTAATTTCAATGCGAAAATGTTTGTCTGTCTGGTCACCTGGTCTAACCACAAGATGGAGTGTCAGTGCATAAGAATCATCTCGACAAATAACACCCCACTTCTAACACACTGAGCTCTTATTTTGAATCAGTTCGGTTAGAAGATTAGTGACTATATTCCTTGCTACATTCGTGGTTATTATAAGGTTGATCTTAAAACGATTTAACGGTAAACAAAATGCGAACAGATTTTGCTTTATTTAATACTAGCTGTTCCCGCGAGCTTCGCTTCGCCTTAAAAAGTTTTCCCGTGGGAATACCGGGATAAAAAGTAGCCTATGTTCTTTCCCAGGGTCTAGACCGTATGTATACCAAATTCCATTCAAATCCGTTCAGTAGTTTTGGCGTGAAAGAGTAACAGACAGACAGACAGACAGACAGACAGACAGACAGACAGACACAGTTACTTTCGCATTTATAATATTAGTTAGGATGTAAGATGGTGTGTACCATCTTGTTCGTATGTTGTTTGTCTAAGCTTGTTATCAATCAAATCCGTAAACAAAAGCTAGTTTATTGTTTGCACAACACCGAATAAGTTCACTATGGTAAGGAGCATGTCATTGTAGAATTATTGTCTGCCTGTTTAATGTTAGATGGAGCACCTAAAGACCTTCTCGCGTGTCCGCTCAAGTATGCATTAGAATCTAATTTTGATCTTACCTTCGATGTTGAATGCAATGTTTTAAGTCATTGTTAATGATATGTACTTGGTTATCCATCTATCAACCATTTTATTATTTCGTAGGGTGTCACAAGGCAATTTTTTTGTAGTTGTGTTGTAAAATTTGGAAGATGTTGGTTGGTACAGAGAATTACATTGGTGTAGAGGGCGTCCCACGCTACGTTATTAAATGTATTACCTCCCTTTACTTTTCGTTATTGTCCTAAGCAGTCAGATGTTGGTCATATCCATACGTACCTATCTCGATACCGTTCTTACATGTACCTAAATGCTCAAGTAGACCCACTTAATTGAAATTAATAGGCGGACAGTAAGTTTGATATTGCGTTTATAAATGTATCAATATTCGACCTCGATTCAAATACACACAGACCAACCGGAGACAACCAGTCTGCTAAAACCACCTTATAAATAAATGATTTATACGTGCTGCGTCTACAATTTAGAATAGGTACTTAGGTACCTACCAAGAAATATTATTTGGCCTTCAGCTATTTATTAATCTACATAACGTATAAATGAATGTCATCAATCAATAGGTATCAAATTTTGCTATTTATGCTTTGTTTACAACAGCGAATGCGAAATCATTTATTTTTTATGTATGCTATGCACAGTCAGCATGACGCTACATGATGTAAGGTTTTTTTTTTAAGTCTGCATTTCCGTAAAGACTGCTTTTCGCTACTGAATCATAGTTATGTATACCTCTATGTACGACTATGATAGCGTTTTTATTAATTTATTGAATTATAGTTAATAATTAACACATAAAAAACAAGCTTAAAGATACTTACTACATAATCCTAAAGTTGACATACATGTGATGAAAGGATTTAACTAGCCAGTTTGCATAATTTCAATTTAATACCCACATATTAAATATCACAGATTATTATAAACATAATTTAAGTTAAGTTCAAATTATGATTTGAAGATGGTTGTGGAATGCGAACGGGATTGGCACATTGGGCACAAAGCAAGACATTCTCACCAGTGATTGAGGAAAGCCTTCAAGCATCTCAATACTCATACATCTACGCAATTTTGAGACTATGCCATCAGCAACATCTCCAGTCTGCAACTATTTAGGACATTCTTCGAATGAACACTAAAATTATAAATATCCATAGATATTTCCAATTAACCGGCTAAAGTGGCTAGATTCGTTTATAAATCACGCTAACAACGGCAAGTAATAAAATACAATCAAAACAACGAATGAACACTTAAACGTATCAATAATCATGGCTTAAATAACTCTTTCATTAAGTAAACTAAAGCCGCAATCACGCATACTTAGTGATAGAGTGTGTTTACATTTACATTAAATTAATGTGCATTGGATAAACAATCTTTTTATAACCCTAATTCTAATTAACTTTATAATGATGCCCTAATCGTAAGGCCACACAGAAAATTCGTGAGAAAATTAAAAAGTTGATTTAAACAAGTTATGTACTCGTATATTAAATTTATAAAATATATTGCTAAAAGAACATTGACATCAACTACAATCTACGTCTAGACACAATCATAATCAATATAATCATCATTAATTTCCTTGTTCATCTGTACAATAGGTTCCATTGTCAGACTTCCATTAGAAGTCTAGACTACGTTACTAAGTAAATATGTAGGTTCCTTAAATAAGTCATAAGTGATAATCATAAAATCCAGAAGTGAGAGAGATCCAATGAGCCGGTTGATCAGCAGACTCCGTTGATTTTAAAGCAGATCTAAAAATAAACAGATTGACAACTAAGATAAGATAAGATAAGTTATTTTTGAAAGTGATAGTATTGTAGCTCTAATAGTAAAACTAGTTTGTATTACGTCTATTTGATAAATTGATAATTTGTGTTTAGAGAGTATTACATACGAATATTATCTCTGTTTGGCATCTCTTGCAGACATCCATTCTAACCTTATTATCACACTAACCTGCCTATCTGGTCCAATAACTTCTAAACAAAATAGTAATAACCTGTATTATTAGTTATTACTTAACCCAATTATGATAGTTTAAGTATTGTCATCAAAAACCTACACAATTTCTGAAACCAGATTCAATAATATGTAAAGATTAAACCCGGAAATTACTAATTTATCCAATAATTTTTTTTTAATATCTAAATCTTTTTTTAAAATTAAATCCGTCCAATAATATCCCGCGTCCTCACCAAATCATTTCCAAAGCCGATACGCCTCATCGCATGTGAATCTCTACATGTTTTCTCCGCCCGGCTTTTAAGTAAATACTGCGATGTTGAACGCGCTATTTTGGGAAAGGTCACAAAAGGAAAGCGATCGGCGCCTACTCTGGAGGGTAACTCTATACTGAGGAAAAACGAACGGACGGAGAGCTGTCGTGGAATCAGATACGAGATAGAGTCGTGACTCACGCAGCAGTGCTTCGTAACTTTGTTTTTCGTCGTATAGAGTAACCCCTCTTGGACTGCACTTCTACGGCGTAGAGGCATTCAGAAAGTATAAGTGTGTCTTTAAGTGTGAGTCTTACGACGCATGCATTAAAGTTGAGGTTAAAGTCGTTACACAAAATAATCTAGATCGGTTTGTAAAAAGTTCATGAAGTCTAGTACAGTCAGGTGCAGAGAAACCTGACCCCCTGAATTTCAAATAGAAATTCAAACTACGCAAATCCAATAGGGAATATGCAAGTGGTTCCAATAAAGGTCAAATATTATTTATAATAAACTTTGTTGTTTCATAACTACGACTCCATCATTATTTTTGATTATAATTTATTTTTGAGCAAGTAAATGAAGTTGAAAAGTACAAAAAAACTTCGGTAAATTCTAACTTCCGAGAAACGTCACCCATTTTCTTAGGGCGGATGTGACGTCATAATTCTTTATATATCAATCTCAGAATAATAACTTCTTTGCGTTTGCGTATAGTTAAATAAATGTCAAGTGTAAACAAAGAAATGTTAATGTCACCGAGTATTTGTGATGCTCGTTGTGATCAGATACGATGGATCACATAAAAATTCTTCCAATACGAGTAGATCCTAGCCTCCTACAACCTCTCCACTTCTTGTTTGATATGCTTGTTTGTTTGCAAAGTTTAGGACTTTTTATATTTTTTGTTGGTAGTGTATGGGCTGCCACTAGTTGTTCTATTGTAATGAGGCGTAAACAGCCATTCGCTAGTCAACGAGCCACTCAAATATGCTCCATATTGCAACACAATAAAATTAAATTTGTATTGTAAGTATTATGACATGAACATGACACAAGTTGCTCTTTCTACTTTTAGGTTATAATGGCAGTCGTTAGTATATTTCAAAAGTTGTTATTTTTTTCTAAATTAAGTTATGGAAGAATTCTCGTAATCAGAAGAACTGGACACATTAAATTTATTACGCAGTATGAACGAGTAAACTGTAACCAGCTGCGGAAAAGGACAGCAAAGACTATTGAAAAGTCGAGAGCCGTGTGCCCAAATATTAGGGAATATGCATATATTTTTATACTCTTATTCGATAGTTTAGATAAGGGGGTTTAGACCTTTGAGATATGCACAATGGTTCCATTCAAGAGAGCCAGGTGCAGGTTCTTACACCCCCACAGATAATAGAATAGAATGACCCATTAACCCTAGTCTCTCTTACTGAGAACCAAAGTTACAGTAAGTACTTACATACAATACAAATATTACTTTATATTCATATTGCCATAATAGCGTAATATTGTGTACAAAAGTCCTCTGGTTTGCGCGCTCCCATTTCAAAAGAGCTACTAGCAGCTATTTACGAGCTCCCATTACAAAACAGCCACTGGTCACACTTTATTACCATTACAAAACAGCCACTGATCACACTTTATACACTTCCTTTTTCGTTTGTTACCATGACATCATTGGTTTGTTGAAAATACAAAAGTACTCTGTGATTACTTGATTAGGTAAAAAATCTATGCCGACTGACGGGACTCATTATTCTGAGCCGTGAAATTAAACGATTATGACGTCACGACAGCCCGCCATCCTGACGGGAATTTCAAAGTGGTCGTGATGGTTGTAATTTTTAAACTTTCTTTAAAATACCTTAAATTACTTATTTTGGCGTTGAATTTTTTTTACTATAATAAAGTGATTTAAAACCATCCAATAAAAGTATAAAAAAAAATTACGCATATTCCCTATTTGTCGGTGTGACGTATGTTGCCGTAGTGCTCGTGTCTATAGACAGACATAGAACCATTTTACTATTCTCCTATTTGCATCCATCATTTAGATAATATCCATCATTTACACAAACTAACGAATTCATAGAACAATAATATTATGAAATACAAAATTTTAATTCGTCTTAGCTGGGCTCGATCTCGCGGCCCAATCATTTGTAAGCCAACCATTTAGCCACTGGGCCACAGTGAATGTTAACATCGTTTGCAAAATAGTGAATATGTTGCGGTTCATTAGCAAAAGTATAGTCTATTTATTCATAATTGTTTACAATATGAAATATTATAAGCGCAGAGGGTATTTTGAATGTATTTCTCATATGATGAAGATAGTCTAAAATAACCTATAATAATGATCAAACAAAACATAAAAATATGTTTTAAAAGTTAGCGCTCACAGGGATTCGAACCCTCGACCCACTTATTGGAAGCCTATTAGCTTAACGATTAGACCACACCTTCACATAGCAAGGTGGGTGAAAAATGCATTCATTTCGTATCAACCAGTAGTGCCTAATTCAAGGGGTTAGGTCTTTATGATGCTGACTGTACATGTTTTGCAATTTTTGAAAACTATGAAAGTTTAGGTTTTTTCTGCCATCTGCATAAGTACATTATCTGTCAAAAGTTGCATGATAGTTTCCACCAGAAGCGCCACTTTGTATGCGAGAAAACGTAAACTTTTATAGTTTCCGACAATCTAACAAACCTGTACTAGACCCTCAGATAAATAATAAGGTCATAGTATGACGTTGTTTAATCAAATTACTTAAAATATTTACGATATTTGTATTGGCAAAAGGTCACGAATAGCTAGAGGCAAAATTTTATGAAGATCTTAATTCAGTCAAACAAAACCATCCATTACTTTACCAGGTTTAACCATTGTCACAACATCAACCGAAAACATAATTTAACCTCGTGTTTAATCAATTGGTCCTTCTTTGGCCTCCCTTATACAGGCGTCTCTTTCTCTCCAAACTTTGCTAACTGAAACAGCATCATTGATCCCAATCGGAACCTCGATCCCTGAATTGGATTGAGCATAAAATTCAATGCAAAATGAAACGTGCTATCTTTGTCTGAAGGTCAATTTCATCGCGAAGGTCTGTAATCTCTTAAACACCAATAACTTTACAATGTTGCAAACCAAAGTGGCTGTAGTTGTCAGGTGGACAAAGTTAAATTTCGAGTAAAGTTCCTTTAAATTGTCGACAACGGCTGAAAGATAAATGCTGCTGCTTTTTGGCGATGCAGGATTTAATTGCTTCGTTTACAAAATCGTAATTTATGTATCTCTTTATTTGATAGTGTTGAGTTACTGCCGTGTTAGAGTAATGCTTAATTTAAACTTTTACTTGGAAAACGTTAATCATTGTGCTGTCTCTATCTAAATGTATAGCCACTGGTTGAAACGGAGATTGCGCACTTCGATGCCATAACAGAAAATGAATGAACACGGAACTTTTAGACAAAATATTACTTGTATAAGATATAAATAGGTATGAGATTATGCCTAATAATTAAATGTATCCTTTTGCCCGTCAAGCGTCGGTAATTCATACATTTAAAGTTTTTCTTAAACATCTTGCTCCGTAATTATTTCCCTATTTACGGCAAAACATGTGCCAGTTAACATAGCATTACATCTTTTTATGAACACGTATTTAATTCGTTAATTTAAAACGCTAATCGCCACCTTCCGTCATATAATTGGTTATGTCAGCAGTTTTCCACTCATAACGCATATTATATCGCCTGATAGAGTTCTTCTAGGATCGTTAAGGTGTAAATCGATTACTTGGCAAGGCAAAACAGGAATATCGCCGCCACATACAGTGACCATACAATATACAGAACACACCACATTACTGACACCTGCACAATACGGTGACAACACCATTAAATATAAATTACATTTTCTTGCGGCTCTCTGTATTTACATCGTCATTTTATGCAATATTAGCCGAGCGGAACTTTGTGTGCATTATTCTTTAGTCGCTGCACGTTCTAATGGAAGTCACATAAAGGATTATGCCAATGGCTCCTTAACGAATGTGTGAATGGTTAAATATATGCTAACCATTGGGAATTTCAGAATAAACATCAGCAGACAAAGCCAATTTTACTGCCACCTTACACTGTACCTCTGCGTACTTCAAACCTTTTACTGACGTGTAGTGTTTTGTTTCAGACCTGGCGGCGATCAGACAGCTGCTGGAGAGCGAGACGGGCGGCACGAGCTGCCCCAGCTGCAACATGCCGTTCGACAAGGGCAAGAAGAGGAAGCTGATCGACACGTGCGGGCACGAGCGCTGCTACTCCTGCATGTTCCGCAACGAGGCGTGCCCGGTGTGCGCGCGCAACAGCCACGCGCGCCGCCCGGAGCGCTACACGCCGTCCCCGAGCGAGTGGAGGACCCCGCGCCTCCCCAAGCCCCCCGCACCCGCGCAGACCTGCCCCACCCCCCCGCACACCCGCCGGAGATTCTTCCTCAGCCCCAAAAGCCTCAGGAGCCCGTTCGGACACAGACGCCACTCGCAGGAGAACCACGTCCCACTGTCTGGTGAGTTCAGTTATTAGCATAGCGGTCGCGTGCCTTGCGCAAGCGCGCCCACTAGGTAGCTCCATTGATGCCGTCTACGGCAATATCGCACACTCATTCACTTACCTCTCACTTATTCATGCTTTCAATTCGGATGAGGATAATGCTTCGAGGATTCCAAGGGTATTAAATAATGGTGAGTGACAGTTGCAACACGCACGCGCCCACTCCCCGGATGTACGTAGGCTCGGCTCCAGTCTAGGGCCTTGTTGATATACGTCCAGACTTTTGCAACCGCCGCCTTCGCAGACAGGCCGGCTGCGAACATTATCTCTGCATCTGGTAGTAGATATATTTCTAATTCCATTAATTATGTCACACCGGTGCGGCCGGCAAATTGAAATATACAGTTCGGAACAGTAAGCATTTGGTAATAGATATTAATTTGCGATTGGCAACGCCGTTCGGGGCCAATTACTGGGAACGTTTCTATTAGCTGGTGCGGTGTGTAAAGAGGTGGTATTTCCTCAGGGCTGCCCGAGGAAGGGCCGCGGACGGCGGCGTGGCCCAGCCTGGTCTTCAACAAGATCAGGTCGCTGTGGACGGCGCACTCATCGGTGCCGCAAGGGCTCAATCAGCTGACAGGCACGACTTTTCTATCATACTCAGCTCTTGGAATGACTTCGAGCTACACCTGCTTACAATGGCGATTCATCTTCGATTATCCTGGATGATTGCAGACGCATTGATGCAGTATTACGAAGCTTTGATCAGAGACAAAATAAAACGATATGAGTCATGAGTAACTCGAATTTATTCCAAGTTGTTGCTAGCCTGTCTCTGTCTGCCCGAGTCTTGCACTACATTTGTTGGTTCTTTTTGCGTCGCCATGTTATTTGCTCGGCTATTTTGAAGCACTGTTGTCTTGGATTTGATTTTGTTTGCATTGTTTGAATGTGTGGTGTTTGTGTGTGCAATTATTTTTTATCGATTTGCATATTTTTTTTGTATTTATACACATTCCTACCAATATTTTTTTCAGCAATGTCTTATTGTTACTAATTATTGTATTAATAATTTGTTAATTGCTTGCATATTATCCTTGATGTACTTATAATCGACGACACGACGCATCGAAGCTATCAAAATACACCTGTTTTTTTAAATTATAATTTAGATGCTAAGCCCTAGTTTTGATTTCTATACGAGTGCATATAGATCGATAAAAATGCGTATTGAATGGAAGGCTGCGTGGGCGCAGACGATCCAGATCTGTTAAGATTTCATAAGTTTAAAATACAATGTAGAGACTCTTTCCGGATTAAGTGGATGAACTGATAACTTACATTACTTTAGTTCTTTATTGAGATGTTGATTTACATGTACTTATTATAAATCATGTTTACAAAATGAATACTTTATCAATATAAGAACATAGGTACAAGAGATACATGAAATAATTAAAATATGATAAATATGTATTCAAAAGATTTTGTTATGATATGTTCAAAAGTATTTAGATACTATGCTCAAGAATTAGAACAATAATAATTCACCTTTAGGCTATATAATACCTGGTAGTTAGATCAAAAGATTAAAAAGAAATTGAACGTCCCAAACTGAATCTCTATCGCTTCTGGGCTAAGATTAGTATCTGAATATACCTACCAGTTATTATACATATACTTACTTTGTGCGTCTGGTTGATTTTTTATTAATATCGGCGGAATTTTAGCAGTCTAACTAGTCTAACTCATAATGGTCCAATGGGCTAAGTGGACACACGACTGAAGAGATTTTAGGCGTAAGTCTGTCAATTTTACATGTACCCATCACATATCAAGTGTAGGTACTTATGTGGTATGCATGCATTGCATGCTGTTAAAAATTCTATCAAAGTGATCCAAAGACTGCGTATTTCATTTTAACAGGTACCCAGCATTTTTCTATGCCAGTAGTCTCTCTTGCCTTCCTTTTATTTAGGAGAATTTGAACAGTAATAAATAATTTTGCAATAACTTTCCATGCCAATATTTCGCAAGCTTTTACAGCCTATGTCATAGACGCTGTAGGAGTGCAGACAAGGTTAGGCCAATTTGTTAAGTGTTCACCTCTACCGTTTAATGATACATAATGCCCACGGTCCATTGTCCAAAGCTTGTAGTAGGCAGAGCGTTGGCCTGGGGGGTTACTTTATACTGACGAAAAACAAACGAGAGCTGTCGTGCAATCGGCACGTTTAATACAACGAGATAGAGTCGTGGCTCGCGCAGCAGCACTCCGAAACTTCGTTTTTCGTCATAATATAGAGTGACCCCGCTGAAATGGCGCCAACGTGGGTTTCATTCATGTTGCTGAAAAGTAGACAGTCGTTTATGGAGAAGTTAATTGGTTACCATAAATTTTGAAGTGTATGCAGTAGCTTTTCTGAGTTGGTATCGCCTTTAAAGGATTTCTTGTGGGGGTTCCTGGATAAAATAAAAAGTAACCACAGTAAGTAAGTACTTATTATGGCACTTAGGGATAATGTAGCTATTTTTTTTTAATTTACTAATTTTGAACCTATGTATTCAACAAAAACTAAATAATTTAATACTTATTGAAAAATCATAAAGGCTTGAAGGTACTAAATAGTAAAAAATATCAAACATTTTCTGTAAATAAGGATTAGGTACTTCGTTGTAAGTAGGTACACGGTAGAATACATTCTAGAACACATTTATGACAACTCCTAGGCTAAGTGAATACTCAGGTAGGTATAAAAGGCGGTTATAGCAAAGCATTCCTTAGAATCTTCTTTAAAAGCTTGATGCAAATTCGCAGACACATTGCAGGGAGGTAATTAAATTATAGTCAGATGTAGTGTAGGACATTTATAAAATACAAATTCTGTATTATGGGGACTATATAGGTATTTACAGTTTGTAATAGAAGGTTATAGTAGTATAACACCCTTAAATAAACAATATTGATAAGGCAAAAGGACTCATGCTGTATCGCTGGTACAAATGTCAGTATTGTTTCTTTTTCCCACTTATGTAACAGGCGCCATTTTAACATTGTTTCTTTATCTGCGCAAGTAATACCATACTAACTATTTTTACAGTACCATCTATACAAAGAGAATGGTGACTCAATGGCAATGCCATGTTATGTGACTATAACAAGTGCTCGATTCACTCCTACGCTAATGTAACACTTCCTAACATATTCACGGTCGCCATTTTATTTCCTACGTATTTGCTCGCCCTATCAATCGATGTACCCTCGAAAATTCAATTGTTTTTCGTATTTTAAAATATAGCGCAAAGGGCCAAAAATTTTGACCTGTAACCGCCGTATCCCAACAAACATTAGAAAGAAATTTAATCTTACAAGATTTCTATTGAGCACGTGTTACTTATAAAAAAATATATGATTTACTTTCACCTTAATGAATACTTATTAATTTACATGTTGCCTACAAACATCTCAATAACAGCTAGCTGTCACACCAATTTTGATTTAGAATATCACACAGAAAGTGAACCATTCCGCTAACTGAGGTAATTCGTGTTATTAGCCTGTTGGCAACACACAAGGGTTTCAATTTTATATCTTTACTAGCAGTTCCCGCGAGCTTCGCTTCGCTTTAAATACCGCGTGGGAATACCGCCATAAATAAAAATAAAATAAATAAATAAAATAAAATCTTTATTTACCAACATACAGGGTTACATAATATAATTGAGCAACTAGTTCCTAGAGTAGTTAAAAAACTGTGTTCTAGAAACCAGTTTCTCCCATAGGGTACAGGCAATTTATAAATATGGTGGCATTGGCGCAGTAAGTATCTTAACTAAATAAATTTATTATAATATTTAAAAACATGCATTAATCTAGGGTGTGTGTGTTGTATGTGTGTGTGTGTGTGTGTGTGTGTGTGTGTGTGTGTGTGTGTGTGTGTGTGTGTGTGTGTGTGTGTGTGTGTGTATGTATTTTATTCATTTTCAAATTATGGGGGTGAGCAAATTTTCAGTTTCAGTAGCTGTCAAATTCAAAAGCCACTCAGTAATAGATTTTTTACAATTTCGCAACTGAAGGGGATATATGTTAATTTCTTTGTTAATCTTATTATAAAGACGTGCACTTATTACTTTAAAGTGACGTTGTGCTAAGGCTGTTTTATGTGAGGAAACTTTACAGACAAGGTCATATCTACGTTTTAGTTTTATATGGTTTAGTTTAGGTCATATATAATGGAAGTAAAAAGTAGCCTATGTGTTAATCTAGTGTGTCAGCTTTTGCATACCAAATTTCGTTGAAATCGGTTCAGCTGTTTTTACGTGGATAATTAACAAACATACTCACAAAGATATTCATTCGGTTTTTTTAACCTATCCTTCTATAAAAACAAAACAAAAATAAGCTCAATTGTGCCACGCAGCAGGTTATCTTAAAAATCGTTAGCAGAATGGCACCGTTATAAGACGAACTGTCAAACTTAATACATCTTTCACACTCAGTATAGTGCCACAAACTTATCTGTTCCGGTGAGAGCGAACTAAATTGGTCCATATAATCTATGTCAATATGAAATTCATTAGTACAGTAAGTAATGAGGTATGGACCAATTTAGTTCGCTCTCACCGGAACAGATAAGTTTGTGGCACTATAAGCTCGTGTTAAGTAAGAGAGAGATGTCAAAAACAATTATGAACGAGTGTAATCCGACACAGTGATGTTAATAATTAACACTTCCGTCTATGTGGAGTGTGAAATTATGAATCACTCGTTTAAATTGTATGGGATTTCGTTGTTACGTGAACTTGATTGATTCAACTTGGCAGAGTTATGAAATAGTTTCAGTTTTATTTTTCATTTGAGAGCTTTTTTTAGTCAATATCCTATTTTTTGTTTTGTGAGAAATATGATAATTTACAGAAAACGTCGACCATTTAATAAAGAATGGCGGAATGAACATGGCAGCGTTGCCATGCCACGGTTTCTGAACACCGAATTTGATTTCAATGGGTGCATAACTTAGTAATTTGTCTGAGAATATGATAAGGCAAATGGAATTTTGACCCTTGACGGTACATAAAGGGAAACTACAAATTACCTAGACGTCTAAGATCATAGCTTCGAAATAAGTTAACAAGATTCATACAATCCATATTCATACAGCACTATACCTAATGTTCACAAAACTACTCATAATCTTCCTATTTGTTGTGTAAAGTGCTTAGAATATTTATATTAGTAAATGTTGTGGGTTGTAAAAGTGAATGAAAAATTAAAATGAAAAAGCATTTATTAACACCAGATAAAAAAACATAAACATTACATTTTAAATTAAATGATAGTGATGTATCATATTTACGGTGGAGAATTAACAGGTAGATATTATCGGTGTCCCCTACACTAGGTAAAACCCGTATCGTGAGGGACAGTAGGCAGATTAGACAGAAAGTGTTCGCAGATTATCGGCAGGTGGCAAAATAAATGTTTAATCTATCTATCAATACAGGGATCGTGAGAGCATTTTTTTAAATTCAAACCTTACACCGGAAGAACAGTTTGCTCTACCATGACATTAAAAATAAAACATTAAATAAATTAAATCATTTGCATTGCGTCACGGGACCGTAATCGACATTATAAATGGACGTAATAAATAAATAAAGGAGCGCCATTGCAATGAGCTTCCGCCTTCTGTAGCTGTGGTTAATCTATTTTTTACTACTTCCTTCGTTTAGTTTTGTTATTGGGGCAATGAAACATCAATACATATATAATTATAGGTAGCGTACAAATGCAGTGAATGAAGATTAGCATGTAGAAAATCCAACAACCACGTTATTACAGATTTCTCTAATAATCCCAGTAATACAGTTTATAGAATTTAGATTTAGAATGTAATAAATGAGTAAGTAGAGTTTCTAAAAAAATACAGGATGTTAAAATAAGAGCAACTACTTATAGGAAGCCGACCTTTTTCAGAATCCTGTATACCTAACGTGACCATACGTCCCGCTTTGGGCGGGACAGTCCCGCTTTCAAGCTTTGCGTCCCGCTGTCCCCCGCGAGGGCAAAAATGTCCCGCTTTCTTAAACAGACCCAACGATAATTTAAATTACCTACATTTTGTAACTTCATCCCATATGTCCTTTCTTTCTTTTAATCACTTTTATCTTCTTATCACTTACTCACATAGACTATAGGGAGTAATATGAGTCCGAGTTCCACCGAGACTCCGCGAGTAACTTCGTTCAGGACGATCATTGACTCGCCCTTGCTACCTATATCGTGTATATAAATTTATCTCGCTCATCTAGCGATTCCTAACAAAAAATAAATGCGTGGGTGTACATGTTTTCCAAAAAAGTAATCAGTATTAACTTTTATGAATGTGAAGATAAGATGCACTATTGATAAGAACTTAAAATTAAACTACTCAAATTATTTAAAAAAATCAAAGTATGATGTTTAAGAATTTTGTATCATCTGGTATGAGAACACCCAAAAATTTAGTTTTTTTTTAAATTATAATATATTGCAATAACGATTTTTTAAATATCGATTTATTAAAATCGAATAGATATAATAATCACGAAGGTTTGTCATTACGATAGTTAAATACAAGAACGTTAAAAAATACGATTACTTTAGTATACGAAACATTACGAAAATATCAAATCCGGACTGAAAATATGATAATTCGTCATTTTGTCAACAATAAAATGAACGTTTCAAAAACTTTAGAACCATCACCTAAACATAGGTGCGACGACAATCAAAGCGAGGAGGAGCGTGTTAGGTGCACATAGATATCAAAACAAAGAAATAAGAAATTTCAAATATAGAGTAAAAATATTGTTAAATAGAAAACTATTTGTTGTTAAGTTACACAACAAAGCAATACAATTGCTCGGATTTTTACGGTGTTTAACCTTAAAAACCTTAGGACCTAAACCTAAAGATAAGTACAACGACGAGCAAAGCAAGGAGGAGCGTTTAGGTGCACATAGATATCGAAAAACAAAGCGGAGCGCAGCGAAGCTGAGCGAAGCAAAAAAATAGTTAAATTGTTAACTAAGTTACATTCGGGGATTTGTGTTTTCGCAATATTAAAACTTCGGGATTCCTTATTAAAACAATTCGATATAATAAAAAATCGTACATTTAAAACATCGAAATTATCCTAAAAATTAACTTTGGTCATTTTAATAAATCTGTGGTTTGAAATTTCGTTTATAAATTTTTCTTAATTTTCGTTATTCGGAAACTTAAAATTTACTAGAACTATGAAATTCATACCTAATTTTAAAAAATACATATTTTTAAAAAAGTAATTCGGATTTATGTAGTGTACCCGTCTGGTATATTTATAAAAACATAGTATTTACTTAGGTATCCTAAATATACCAACTTTACAAGATTATTACATAAATATAAAAAATGGTCATTCACCATTCATGCATTTCTTTCACATTTCACTCTTTCATCGTAGGGATTAAACTTTCAATTAATGCACTGAGCAAACTGAGCGAGAAGATAAGAAGATAATATATGTATCTTTCAGGGATATGAAATTCAGCAGGTGTCCCGCTTTGACAAAAAAAATAAATGGTCACGTTATGTATACCTGCTAGCAGATTCTTGAAAATTATACATATAATTATGTTCATATCGTAAGCTCCTGATGACTGAAATGAAATGGCTCAAATATAATGATTAAAATGAGTAGCTCGTGATAGAAATTATAGAAAGCACCGACACACTTGATGTACTTATACCAGCATCCAGGATTGAGCAATCAAAGAAATTCGCAATTAAATGTTGTTAAATGAAAATCTATTTTATCATGCACTTTCACAAGGCCCCAGTTGTCATTATCTATGTAACTAGATACGTCAACTATTGCTGCGAAACCTGCTTCTTAGATACGAGTCCAATCGAAAACGAATCGTTACTCCTTGCTTATACAAAGGGAAATCCCTTGGCTGAATTGTAAGTACCTTTTCTGATGGCGTAAAAACTCCTTAGAACTAAGAAAGTAAGGGTGGTTTTACATTGGCAAGAGAGAAGGCTTTAAACGCGTGGGAGCTAAAGCTTTTTATATCAAAGACCACATCCGAGAGGAAGGATGGTCACAGATGCACAATAAATCTGTAGTCTTTCGCCATTTAATCATCTTTGACGACTAATCTTTTACAATGGTAAAAATGGATATCGATGAATGGAAGATGATAGGTTGTGCGGAGGTTTCATTGATGATGTTGGCTTTATTTGTTGCTATATTAGGTAAGTATATTTGTTTTCAGCAGATAGGTATACGTCTCAATAATACTTACCTACATTATATTTACAATTTGGATTTCATAATTATTTGAGGAAAAGCTCACGGAAAAAGCTTTCCTCAAATATTGTCACATATTCAGTGAACTTAATTCATGTTTTCCTCAAAACTGCCTTTAACACCATTGCGCCTTGTTCTATTATAATAATGATGATGTCTTTCTGAGCACTTCTGTTTAAAGCCATTGTATTGAAAACGCACAACTATGTAAACAGTATCCGATTCAACATTTCCCAGAAACTTAGTGAAACGGGAGCGACATGACAACACATTTACCTTAGTGCGGTTCGAAATTGTGTCTTAAGAGTTTGCTTTAAGAGTGTAGGTAGTTTAGGGTGAATGAGTAAAAGATGGTCATTCCCACGGTAGGATCATTTGGTTTCCGCAGTTTGCAGGTGCTCGGTTCCTTGTGGATCACTTTACACCGCGGAATATCCTGGGATTGGTTGTTGTGGTCAAAACTGCGAAGGAAGCAATAATAGGTTCCGATGCGACATAAAACTTACGGAAATCGAGACATCTGGAAAAGTTTATGATTGGAATAACGGGAAATTATAGCATTATTATGATCAATGAATAAAATAACCTATGGTTCAACTCTAAACTAAGATTCAGACACCTCTATTCAAGATTGATTACAAAAGTATGATATAACTTTCACAATACAATTATTAAAAATTAAAACACTTGTTAATGACATTTTGCCTTGCGTGGTAAGCCACAAGGGAGCCTTGTGCGTAAGATCATTTTCAAGGTTTGCTGCTCTTAGTGACATAGGTCGTGCGCTAACAGGGAAATAGATCGCTGTTCTGTGATGATGATTAGATACATTCTTAAAGGGTTTATACCGTTACTTTGTTTTAACCGCCGGTAACAAACCTAGGTTTCACGACATGGCACCCTCATCTCCACCGAATTTAGTTTCCATTAAATCAGTATTTAAATAATTTAGTTTGAATCTTTGTTTTCTTCTTCGATCATAAATAAAGTATTGTAGCTGTAGAGATAAAAAGTTTCTTATATATAAAAATGAAAATAATAAATAAACCAAGTCTATTTTATCGGCTTTCTTGGCACAGTTAATTAAATAAATGTGGTCATAAAATTGACACATCGTTATCACTGTAAAGTAACGTCACACACACGTCATTAGCAGAATAAGATAATATTACTAGTACCTAGGTAAAACCTATATAGGTACCTATACCTAATATCTATTTACGCTTTAAGTGAAATATAATAACTTACTATTACTACCTAATATAACTTTATGATAACTTGATAAGTTAACATGCCTAAATAATAAAAAAGAGAATTGTGACATTCACAGTAAAATTAGGTAAGTACTTCTAGAAATCGCAATAAAATTCTAGCCATTTATTAATTTTATAAAACCACTTCTTCAGTTGCTTACAATGATACTCGACTACCTACATACTTTATGAGAAAAAAATGTCGTTCCTTTCTAGCTAAGTACATACACTTACTTACACGTACTTGTACAGACAGACGGACAACTTTTTACTGCATAAATGTTTAATTCAGCAAGTAACAGAAAATTCCTTAGGATGATAAACAAAGACATTTTTCACAGAGATATACAAAGTTCTAACTTTCCCATAGATTCCGTGTGAGATGAGAATTAATGAATGAATAAATACATTTCTTTCGATTGTAATATTATTCTATTGTAGAGTAATTGACAATTAATAATTCATTGCAAAACTCATATCGGATGATATTGCCAAGTAGTATAATACATACTTAAAGAATCGTGAGGATGAGAACAAATCTGGAACCTTTGTATGGATAGGAAATATGAATACTAAGTAATATTCCGATTGTTCCCGAGATATCCCATGGGAAAATACCCTAGGGAGTTATTGGCACTAAATAATCGTTATTTATTTTATACCTTGTGTTTTGTTGAGCATGATGAAAATGTGTGAATAAGGAATGCTTTTTGCATTTTCACCGATGGATTTTAAACTGTATATATGTATAGGTATGCATGATAATGTGCATATTATTTTTTTTTTTAGCATGAAGATTTTGTTTTTGATTATGACTGTATTATGAGCCAAGCACTTAATTAATGGGTATTTTTCCCGCCGAAACTAAAGAAACAATGCACCGTGCACAAACTTTTTCCTCCCGCCAACCCCAAACTTTTTCTCAATGTTTTTTTTCTAAATTACAGACGACGAAGGAGGCCACATCAAGCAGGTGGGATACGGCGAGGCGCGGAGGCAGAATGACCTGTACATGCGGCTGGGACTGCTGCTGGGGGAACGAAGGAGTTCGAGGAACAAGGCCAGGGATAGTTGCACGTCGTTGGCCTCTTTGGACGCCCATACTTTGGCCTCGCATAATACTAGTCCGGTAAGTTAAGGACTACCTTCTCAAATCTCAATAGCAACTCAAAGCCAAATTCGGGGGTGTGGGCTTGAATAATATAACCTCAACTCTGGCTCCGCTAAGATAAAAGCTGACATTCTTAAATCCTCTCCATATGCGTCAAAATTTTGACAGAAAGTTAATTGTATTGTATAACTAACACAGTTCCGTCAGCTTCCAAATTTAAACTGACCATTCCATTTTACATCAAGTAGTTAGAAGTTTGTTTGTTTTTATTTTGAAAGACGCTGTTTCGTCTGAATAGCCGATTGTTTTCCGCCGGTTTCAGCATAAACATCTGTTGCAAATTGTCTACTTCCGGTTGAATAAATTGATCGTTCGAAATGATAATGACTAAGTTCTATTCGGTCCTTATATTAAATTGTAGTGACGTCATGTTCAGCGTTTGTGTAATCATTCAAGGTTACAGTTTAGTTTAGGATTAAACTATATAAATTTTGTCTTTATGACATCATTTTTATTATGTAGATTTCAGTGCTACCGTTGCCTACATACGCCACTGTAGGCAATAGACTTATCAATGCTTTAGAGATTTTTGCGAAAGCTGTCCTACAGTTTGGTAACCTAAACAACGTTTGCTTTTCCGTTGTAAGTGAAATTACTATTTTAAATTGGAAAACCCGAATACTTTTACCAATATCAGGAATAACGCTTTTCGGCAGCCAGTCGGTAGTTATGGCGAATTGCGATATAGTCGATAAAGGACCCGTGCTGCGGGACCGTTGATGTGTCCGTCTGATCCCTACCTGATGCCAGCAAGGAAGTTGTCAACCGCACCTAACATCACACAAATTGTCCCCAGGTGTCTACCCTGACGGGTTCCTCCGAGGTGGAGGCGGCGACCCCCCTCGGGCGGGAGTCGCTGGGCTCGCTGGCCTCCATGTCCCTGTCGGCAGTCAGCAACTGCTCCTCGTCCAGCCCCGGCAGCCGGCGGCATTCTGTTAATAGTGAGTGTAATTGTCTTTTATACACCAGAATGAAGAATAAAAGTGGTCCAGAATGACCCTGAATGAATGAATTATAAACAGCATTTGCCGATGTATAAACAGCATTTCATAACTGCTTTATTCATTTTCAGCGCTCCAAAATGGGAGTAAATCGGAGGAGCTGACTCGGATGTCCAGTGGGTTCTTCAAAAACCGAAAAACGGCTGCCAGAAGATCAGCCCGGGCCAGCAGCAAACAGTCTTCCACTTCGTCTGAACTTAAGAAAGGTAAAAGCTTCTTTATATAGCCCCATCACAAAAGCTAATTTACAAAAACATTGCAAAAAGCCGATACAAAATTTTCTAACCAGAATTAGTCGAAAAAGAAAGATCTTCATGAATGTATTTTTTTTTATTTCAGTTCATCCTTCGCCACAATTGACGCTCAGACCGCTATTCTTCGAAGTTCCCGCAACAGATAGCCAAAGCTTCTTCTCTGGAAGACAGTGGCTTATACGCGACATGGAGAAGGCTATAGAATCTAGTTCTTCGGGTAAGTTAGTTCAACTAAATCTTAACGCCAATAGGTACCTAAACCCTTTTTGAAACTTGGTGCCAGTATTAATATTTTAATTCTATTCCAGGAATCCTCATATCTGGAGGGCCCGGCACCGGTAAAACAGCTTTAATACTGCAACTTGTAGAATACTCCTGCTTTGGAAGAAAGAAGAATTACGAATACGAAGAATTGAGAGAACAATCCGACATCAGGGAGGTCCTTCCAGAAGAACTGACCGCTGAGATGTTAACGCAGTTGGCTGCCAATGTTGTGGCCTACCACTTTTGCCAAGTAAGTCACAACTAAATTCTTCTTCATCATTTACATACCTCACCAAAATAGCCTGAACCATTTTAACTGCACGTGTCTATCGCCATTATCACTATTCAAAAACATTTTAAGGATATTTGAACATTTTAATAATAGTCTTGTGTTTCTTTCAGGCCGACAACAACAGCACATGTCTAGTTGGAGAATTCGTGCACTCCTTGGCAGCACAATTATGCCAAGCACCAAGACTGCAAGCCTACAGAGAATACCTGCTAAGCGAACCCCACCTACTTGCCTGCCTCTCACTGAAGGAATGCATTGCAGACCCAGATTTAGCATTCATGAGAGGAATCATTGAACCTCTAGTGATACTGAGAAGAAATGGCAGCATTGACAAAACGAATAGCATCATCCTGGTAGATGGACTATGTGAAGCTGAGTACCACAGACCTGACCACGGTCATACGATAGCTTCTTTCTTAGGGAGGCATGTCGCTGAAATGCCCTCATGGTTGAAAGTGATCGCAACAGTAAGGAGCCCCTTCATGGATATGATGAAACAGCTACCATACACGAGGCTAAGTCTAGACGTTTCGGAAAATGTTCAAAAGGACTTGCTTGAATACTTCCAGACAAGATTACAAGCAGCGCCAATAATAGAAACGAATATCAAATGCTCGACCGGTAAATCGGAAGACAGACACAACTCTGTGATGAAATTCGCACAGTACATTCTTCATTTGAGCCAAGGGTCTTTCCTGTTCCTAAAATTAATTTTAGATTTGTTGGAGAGGAGTCATATTGTAGTAAAATCGACCAACTACAAAGTGATACCTATATCATTGGCGCAGATATATTTGCTGCAATTCAATTTGAAGTTTCCTACCGTGCAGTCATTTGAGAAAGTGACTCATATTTTGAGTGTTTGCTTAGCAGCTCTGTACCCACTGACCTTAGTAGAGATTTACTATTCAGTTAACTCGCTATTAGTGGATACTTTTCTCCCTTGGGACGAGTTTTGTGCGCGGTTTGAGTGCCTGACAGACTTCCTGGTGAAACGGATAGACAACACATACATGTTCTTCCATCCATCCTTCAGGGAATGGTTGATACGCAGAGAAGACAGTGAAAGTCCTAAATTCCTCTGTGATTTGCGGGCTGGACACTGTGGCATCGCGTTCAGACTAGCAAGAGTCCAAGCTCCTTTAGACTCCGAAAAGACAATGGAGCTGGGTCACCACATATTGAAAGCGCATATGTACAGAAATTTGGGACCCGCGCAATTGGGACTATGTCCGAGAGATCTTCAAGCAACGCTAATAGCCACCAGCTCTGCAAACGTAGGTGAAGCCATTGCGAACCTCAGAAATATCTACACTCCAAACGTGAAGGTGTCGAGATTGATGCTTCTAGCTGGTGGATCACCGAATCACATAACCGAATGTCTTGGCAATGCACCTTTACTGTGCATGTTTGCGTACCAAGGAATTATTTCAATGGTGGGTCTACTCATCGAGTTCGGAGCAGACTTGGAAGTGACAAACTCACAGGGATGCACAGCCTTGTCTTTGGCATGCCAAAGAGGCCATACTGATGTTGCGAGACGACTTATTGCTGCAGGTAATTAATATTTACCTACATACTTGATTACTTGTCGGTTTACTTTTTATAATATAGAAACGGTCACTTATTTCCGCTTAATATTTCAGGAGCATCTCTAAGCCATACCGACACAGCCGAACAGACGCCATTGGTCCACGCAGCGAAGAATGGACAGCGGGATACAGTGATATACCTCCTTGGTTGCCAAACCGGCAGAGACGATCGGAACTCGATACACGACATCGATGGTGATAACATTGAGCAACTGGTCCCTGGCTCAAGACACGCCTTGATAGCTGCAGCTCAGAATGGCCACTTGGATATTGTGGAGTACTTATTGGACACTGCTGAACTTATTGTAAGTTTACTTGGTGTCTTGGTAGCTTCATTTATGTACCGTAATCTAATCAAGATTCCATGCCCTGATCGTCATTTATTATTTCCAGCCCGACGGCATCTGTCCAGTCACCGGTGAAACCGCATTGACAGCTGCTTGCTCAAGCGGCAATGCGGCAGTGGCTGATGCCCTGCTCATCCGAGGAGCCACGCCTTATTCCCTAAACGCCCGTCAGATGTCGCCTCTAGCGCTGGCCGCTAAGAACGGACGAGCTACGTTGGTGATGAGGCTGCTGGATTCCGGTGCTGACGTCATGGGGTCGGGAGGGAAGAACCCGCTTATATTGGCAGCAGCTGAAGGACATGTTGAGGTTGCTGAAATGCTGTTAGCTAATGGTAAGAAAGGTTTTGCATTATTTGCCCTTTTGTCATCGTGGTCTTGGATATTCCAGACCTAAGTTTTTTGATACCTAGTTACATGATTTTTAATTAATTGCCTCATTCTTTAGGTGCGGATCCTGATGGAGTAGATACAGATGGACTATCCCCGTTATCATGGGCGTGTCTTCGATGCAGAATACCAACAGCTATCATTTTGCTGGACAAAGGAGCTAATATTGGTAAGTTACCTATTCCAAAAGCCTTTTACGAAAGACTACCCCATAATGATCCTTGTAGCTAAGTTCTCTCAGTAGTTTCCTCTCATGATCTATTGGTACTACCCATATTGGGCATGCCTCTTTTATTTATTATATCAAGCCTTCTAACACTGACCTGTCTTCTTTCTCCCAGAACACGCAGACACAAACGGCAGAACCCCTCTGGGGCTGGCGTGCGGGGGCACGGTGGATCTAGTGGAGATCCTTCTAGAACGAGGCGCGTCGCTGGAACGCGTCGACCAGAGTGGACTGAGGCCTCTAGACCGAGCTATTGGGCAGAGGAATATTCCCGTAAGTATCTGTTTTATCTATGAAAACTTGGTGAATAGAAATATGGTTCTTTTTTGAGTTTCGTAGTCAATCTGCAGCTGACATATGCACCAGAAAATATAGCTATAATAAAAAGTGTTCCTGCTAATAGATTTTGTCTTTACAGATCGTCAACTGTTTCCTGAAGAAAGGAGCAAAGCTTGGACCCACAACATGGGTCATGGCAGCAGGAAAGCCAGAATTTATGTGAGTGACACGTTTTTACCTAATCAGGTATACTGATTATATCCCTACATTTATAGATGGTTCTTATGTTCATCAGTGAAAGATAACACACATGATAAAATGATAAACCGGTAATAAATTCCATCCAATTTTCATCTCACTTCTCAGACCAATGATAAAGACAGAATCTGTTGCTAAATGACCCCTTCTACAGTGAAACTATAAAGTCCTGAAATTAAATGAGGGCACTGCTATCTTTCATGTAGCAACCCTATATAGCGAAACATAACTGACTTTGATACTTGAAATTTTGCCTGTTAACTTCCTACCTATTTATGTATTTTAAAAACAACTCACCATCCACAAAAAAGCTCTTATACAAGCTAGAAGGTGTTAATATGAAGGCTAATAGTGAAACCAATAAATATTTATTTAGATAACGTTATTACAACTGTATAAAAAAAACTGGATCTGTTGACGAAGGGCACACATAGCAAAGACATCAATTTCTCTTTTTGGACGGCCAGTTCTGTTTCTTCCAGAAGTTAGGAATATTCCATATTTTGCGCTCTTTGGCACGCTGGTCCGATATAACTATAAATTAAAATAAAAAAATCTTTTTGAGTTACACAATGCCCCCCAAATTCACACAATGTGAATTTAGTAAGTAAACAAACATATATCTTCAAGTATCAAAATGTTAAGGTTTGACTCAACTGAAACCAGATGAAACCTACAATCAGTGGTATGTAAACAATGTTCGACTTGGGCTCTAAACCTAGGTTTATCGATAAATGAAGCGTTGGTACTAATAAAAAATGAGTTATTACAATTTGTACAATGCTACATACCCGTCATAGACGCTGTACGAGCGTAAACATCCTCCAAATTCGACAAAATGTGTCCAGCTTTATGTTCCGCTAAACATTGTATTAAAACTCGATAAATAACTTCACTAGCTTGACTACAAATATTTTTCTTCATCTTCCTAATTGCAACCAAGCGTAAATTGTTGCTTTTAACTAGATTATCCTTATAATTTATAAGAAAATTCAAAAAAACAGCCAACCGCCTATTGACATAAACAATTGTTATGACTTTTATGTTTCTTTTCTAATGGTGCCAGGCTCCTGAAAATTTTAGTTCCTCAAACATTAATTTCAGGACTTTATAGTTTTACTGTATCTTCCAGGCTAATCCTCCTAAACAAGCTGCTAGAAGACGGGAACCTACTCTACCGGAAGAACCGTCCATCAGAAGCCGCCCACCGCTACCAGTACGCTCTGAAGAAGATCAACCCGCTCATCAGCGATGAAGGCCTGACGACCCCGACGCCGACGCAGCCGGTGCCTCACGAGCACGTGTCGGCGTTTGTGCAGCTGAAGACGAATCTGCTGTTGAATATGTCGCGGTGCAAGAGGAAGTTGAACGTGAGTTGGGGTGGTTTTTGCGTTTGGTGGTAGAATGGGGTGTGGTGTATGCGTATGACTGTGTCTTTGAACTAAGCCACTTGGGCTAGTTGTATATAGAAATCCTGCCTAGAGCTCCTTCCTGCTAGCTAGGTACACTGGTACATTACAGATAAATTACATGAACCACTTTTAGGTAACCTAGACAGTCAATTATTAGAGAGATGGTCGCTACTTGCAGTTAACCGATAATTTTAGTACTTACCTAATATGAAGTTCTTATATAATTTTATACTTTTACAGGAGCCAGCAGAAGCATTGGACCTAGCAGCGAGAGCATCAGTGCTGCGGCCGAACGCCTTCGAATGCGCCTACGCCATGTCCAGAGCTATTCTAGCGCTGAACAAACCTGCTGAAGCGCTGCCTCACGCCAGGCGCGCTTTACTTCTAGCGCCACAAAACGACATGTCAGCTGTCAGAACCCTAAAAGCGTTGCAGCAAGAAATATTGTCCAGAATGAACAGTCATGGGGACTCTAGGTCGGTTAGGAATTATGATTCAATTAGTCTGAATATGCCGTAGTGGGGTTTGCATTTGTTTGGAATGTTTTTATGTGTGACAGTTTGAGGCTAGCCAATTAGAGGACGGCTTTTGATGATAGGTTCGGGACATCGGATGGCAGCTGATAGTTTGGTGGAATTCAACGGATTGAAAGTACAATTTGAAGAGATTTCTTTGTTCCATTTTCAAAATTTTATTTATCGATTTCTTTTAAGAAAACAACTAAAGTTATACGATGAATTATAAAAAACTTATATACTTACTTAAAGAATGTTTATCCTAGTGTGAATTGTGACTTATTTGAATGACAATTAGATTTTAATTACTATTTATTGATTGAAATTTTATACATATTTTAAAACTATAATCTAACGATTTTAAACTTTAAACATATTATTATAATTTTCCATTTGATAATGAACTTGAGTAGGTATAGATTATTATATACTTGTGATGAGATATAATTTTGTGAATATGTTTTTTATCATACGATTCCTTGTGTGTTATTTTAACTTAGTTAAGCTCGAATACATTAAAATACCTTCGTTTACTTTTTTGTATATGGTTGCTTGCCATTTTTTGTAATGCTTTAAAGTTTTTTTATGAGGTGTAATATTTTAAACCTACCGATTACTTTTTGTTTTAAAGTGCCTTAAACTTTACTTAGTCTAATTTCGATGCAATTTTATGTTTATTTTAGACATACGAGTTAAACTCGATCTGTCCATTAATTACTTATTTAATTTATTACTTGTATTATTCAGTTTAAACCCAATTTTCCTACCATTGTAAACATGTAAAATATAAGTATGCCTAGGGTGACCATGTTTCATTGTTTTGTGAATTGAATGAATTTATTAATATTTATATCAAGCACATTATTTTGCTGAACCATTACAACTAATCCTATTGGAACATTATCATTAAACAAACTTTTTGATAATTTACCTACCTTCAAACCAATTACTATTTACTTACCTACCTACTAAACCAACCCATAAATTTTGTCAACAAATGAAAAGTTCATACAGTTGTATTATTGGCCAAATTCGATATTTAAGACTGATGTTTATATAAAAGTAAAAAAACATGACTTTTATGTATAGAGAACGTGTATTATCATAAGAATTTGTAAGTACAATATTACAGTAACAGTACATTATAAATTATAATAAACTTTTCATATAGCTTCAATTCGTTTCTTTCTTACTTTTCTCAATAGATATAACTACTTAACTTAAATTCCTTAATGTTATTTACAAGTGAACTTATTCTAAAACCATACAGTATATATTAATTAATACGACATTTTACACTAAACCATACATATTATATTCACATGGCAACACTAACTTAAGGCAGCACAATATCTTTGATATACTGATCGTTGTCATTATTATGAGCGTTGGCGATTTTATTGTGCAAGAAAAACGGGTCCTTATCATCCCTGTATTTACCATCTGATCTCAACATTGGATTATAAAACGATATTGGTAGAGGTGCATTAGTAGTACTTCTCATATAAACTGGAGTTAATACCAGAGGTACATATGTAGTTGTTGGTTTAATAGGAATTATTTTTGTTGGTGGCACATTTCTTTCTCTGAACAAGGGATGGTCAAATATCAAGCCATCTTTTTTAGGATAAATCTCTCGTTTTTGTCCTCCCTTACCGTGTCCAATTTCACTGTCTTTTATGTCCGATGTTATTTGGTTCTTGTATGGTGACCCTAAGTTTGTAGGGTGGAATATACTTTCTGGATTCATTGGTTCCGTCGTTATTTCAGAAAACAACTTGTTGCATTGCTCCGAATTAACTCTCCGCTGCATGGGACAAGTCTGAAAAACAAAGCACAATCTTAAATAAGTAACTAAGTAAGTACATAATATTATTAATAAGTACTAGGTCTTATTTCTATTTATTTCCCCTTTATTCATTGGAAGGAGACCCGTGCCCTAGCAGTGGGGACGTGATGGGTCGTGAAGATGATTCCCCTCTATTAAAGTCTACTGAATACTGGGCACCAGCCTCTATAGTAAAAGGCAAAACCATACTATAAAAAGAGTGCTGTACTTATCTCAAAATTCTCACTTAGGGGATTTAGATTTAAGCTGTGCTGGTGCAAGTCCGCTTAAAATTTAACTACTACTCACCACCAAAACCGAATCGACAACATTGAGCAGCTTCCTCTGCGACGCACAATGCTCGCTATACATCGGCGCTCCCATCAGACTGCCCACATACCACGCATTGAACGCGCTCCACTGCGGTACCGCCGTGAACTGAGTAATGAGATGCTTCATCTTGAAGTAGTCGAGGAATTGGTACCGGTTTAGAACGCCGAGCTCGGTTAGGAGACAGTGGGTTGATGGGGTCGTGTCTTTGCACTGGAAATTATAAATAATATATTTTAGGTACCTAAGTGTAATTTATTTAAGAGTAAGTACCTATACATTAGGGTAATTTCCATGGTATAAACCTAGGAGCCCTGCCTCACTAGGGCGCCATGGCGACGTCGAAAGCGAGGAACTGTATGGAACAACCTGACTTGGTGGCGTGCTTGTTGTCATACAGCCGCCAAGTGAGGTAGATACTACAGTCATATACATTTCAATAAGTACTAACTGCCCAACAAACATTTTACCCTCAGTTAAAGCTATTTTTATAACTTTAACCTGTATAACTGTGTTATAATTATCTCAGTTCTAACATAAAGCGATAAAGATGAGTTAACAAATGAAATTAGTGTTAACAGCAGGTTTAAGTGTTAACATGGTATTAGTCAAAGCAATTATAATTAAGATGTTATAGGTTGAAACTGTTTCTAGAACCTAAAGCTATACAAGAGTGCTCACTGACACCTGTTAACACTTATGGTTGTTAAGTGGTTTCCTTTAATACTCATATAAATCTTTAGGTGTCATATTGAATTTAGGCTGCAGGAATTGGTTATAAAGGAGATTTTGTCAAGAGTGCAGTAAGACAAGATTCTTACAGTGTTGGACAACTCAACAATGCAGTTTTAATCTTTAAGGTTAACTTAACTTACGCTTATAGCGTTAGGCAAGTAGACTGTAAAAGTAACGGTGTTAAGCAAGACTGTGCGGATCGGCTAAGACTGCATAATACCCTTGGCTAAGGGTGTTCTATTTCAAAAAGTGTAATAGATGACTGAGGTGAGTCTATATGTCTTAAATGTAAGTTCGCCATTTGCATTGGCGACCTAACCTATAAATTGCTGGGATAAACAATATTTTGCTTTAAAATACTTACTTATTTATGTGAATTTTGTCATTCCAGTCATGCCAATTGATTTATGAAACTAATGGACATACAGCAAGGATACAAAAAAATACAAAATTGAGTCGTCTATTTTATATTTACTTATGTTTCATTTGAAATCCTTAATAAATTCGGAGCGCATTAAAATTGAGGTGGGAAATATGGTATACATTACAGTAAAATTACAATGGCATATTATTTTCAATTCACAAAACATGTTAAGTCAATTTAATATATTATATTTACTGTTATTTAGTAATGATCAATACTGTCACTCTAATACTGTCGCGTATGATTGCTGTTGACACTATTATTTTCAAAGACATACAACTTGTATGGTAAAAGTGTATTTGAAAAACGGTAACATACTCACTTAACCCTTTTTTAGCAAAGAAATAAGAGTCAGGGAGTCAAATAACCATTCTACAACTACAACTATACCGGTAAAAGTTCTAGCTGAGAGTGATTAAACGCTCTTCTATAGTAACTTTAGCACTTCAATGACACCGTACTACAGGCTTTCTATAAGTTAAACACTTCAATGACACCGTTTTACAGACTTTCTAAAGCCTTTACTCTCAAAATCGTGGGCCTCTTTCGTGGTTATAAGTGAGTTAGAGCACTCTCCTACACCCTTATACAGCTATGTCTTAACACTTTAATTTTCGAATGGAACCATTATACAAGTTATATGAGAGTTTTTTTAACGCTACGATGTTAGTTGGGTGTTAGGTTACCATCGTTGGCAAAATCGTCATGGCGTCCTCTAAAATAAAATTGAATTTTACAGAATGTGAAAATAGCAGCCATGCATTTTTCCTTTTTTAAGTAATTTAGTTTAAAATCATCTTTATGTTTTTTTATTAAACTACACCACAATATTTCAACAACTCCAGAATATTTATATAACAACAAACAACAAATTTAAACTTACAAAAGACGGCCCACTAAAGTGCACCTTCTTGTGTTGCACGTAAGGTACAATCTCCACTCTATGCACAGAGGGCGCGGCGCAACTAGCTAGCGCGGTGTGAGGCACTAGCGGAGGGAAGTCGCAGAAACGGCGGCGGTTTTTCTGGAAAGATCATTTTCTACTTAAGCTGCGTACAGACCGGCCCAACGAACGCCCAACGATGGATATTTATCATACATAATACAGGGTAGATTTTGCAGCAACGAAGGTCAACGAAACCCGTTCGTTGGCGTTCGTTTGTCCGGTCTGTACGCAGCTTTATATAAACTTATTATAAAGGTAAATCGATACGTTGATATAATGTAAAGTTTGCATTACAAACAAAAAATTCAAAACGTAGGTATTGATTCTTCTTTTTCATAGCGTGTCACAATCTTAACTTTACGAGTCCATTCAAGTCACTGCTAGTTGCTGAATGTCCAATACATGCCAAAAGCCTACAGTTGATACCATATGAGCGGTGGTAGCTCAGTCGGGTAAGCGCCCGCTTCTCACGCAAGAGATGCGGGTTCGAATCCCGGCGCTGACATGTATGTCAGCGCCGGGACTAACTCATGGTACACCAATGAGTTCTTTTAACTTAAGTACAATACTGTATACCATCGCTCTTACGGTGAAGGAAAACATCGTGAGGAAACCTGCATATCTAGATTAAGCAGATCTAGATATGCAGTGAACCAGCGTGGTGGGAAATGGTCAAAGCTTGGGAAGGCAGTTTAGACCTTGGGGATATGCACAAAGGTTCCACTCGAGAGAGCCAGGTGCAGGTACTTACTCCCCCACAGAGAATAGAATAGAAAATACCATAGACTAGAATATTATACCTAGTTGATACGTCACTTGTACATCCCTTCAGCTGTGCAGTAGTGCCTTCAGCACTTTAGCTACGTAGATTTTGGTAGCCAGCTTTAGAACTCTTTTATTCCCATTCCGAACTGGCAATGATAAGTAGAGGCATCAAATCACCACTAAAAAAACGGTATTTAAAGTAGGTACTTACTGCTTATTCTAAAAAGTATACATAGGTACTATCGAAATTTCATTATAAAATAAAAAAGTTGTATTAAGTATGCATAAATACTTACAGATAGTTTAGAAGAACTGATTTGACAAATTGTATCGTTCTTGATAGAATGAGCGTGCCTGAAAAAAAATCATAACATAACTAGTTACTAACAGTAGTATTTTAACATGGTGTTAAATTATATTAATCTGTCAGAATTAAATATCGGGAAGTTACATTTACATGTAGAATAACTAATAAAAAAAATACTTGGTTTCGATACTACCCTACAATTTATTGATTTGCAGCATGTTTGCAGCGTAAGGCAACACATAAATAAAAATATTTAAGTATAGGTACAATAAACATCATTTAAACTCACTTGCATGGATTCGCCTGTTCCTTGTTATGAGGACAATTCTGAAAATTAAGGTAAGCACTTTAGCATATTTTTTGTTTTTCGTGATATACCTACCTAATTTTATTTAGGTAAGTAGGTACTTAAAGGACCTAACCTACAAACCCGCCGTGACATGAGAGACCAGATGTTTTTGCACAAAATTATCAACAACCATATTGACAGTCCATACCTACTTGGTAAAATGGCTTTGTACTGTAAAGGCAGCACCCGCCATCCAAAGATCTTTGTTATTAAAAATTGTAGTAGTAACTATACTAAAAACCGCTTCGCTATAAGAGTTACAATAAATCACATCATAAAACTGATATATTTAGCGAAAAACTCATTAATTTTAAGAAAAAAATTATTAGGTACTAACTAAAAAAATAGCGTAGTAGTTGATTTGTCTGTGAGTCACTTATCATATAAATGGGCAGTTCTTCTTTTTAACCTACATAACTTAGTCTCCATCAGTTGTAAAGAAAAAATCATGAGTTTTACAAATATTTATTTATTTATTTATATTTCAGCGTGCATTGTACTAAAAACACAACGGCTGTGCACGTTTACAAAAATATAAATTTATATTTTTGTATTTAAAATTACGTTACAGAGTGGTACATCCGCGTGACAGAGGAGTATTTCATACGAATCTTGGCTGTCTCCCGCCACTTCATCCTGCGCATATTCGATAATGTTACAAAAAATATATATGACAACATAAAATATGAAAAATTATTTAAACTCCAGAAGATATTACCTATTTAGTAAAACAAAATATATATTTTTAAATGATTTCTGAAATATTTAAAAAAATTGTTGAAAATTTGTCTCTTACTACCTAATGTTTTAGTAGTAACATTCTGTCACGTAGGTTGCCAT